>NW_026866021.1:0-181704 GCF_026571515.1 Ruditapes philippinarum | reverse complement strand
TGCTCATATTCATTTGATTAGCCCCTTTTAGGGGCCGCAAAAATTAAAAATAGAAATACTTTTAAACATCTTCTCCTACAGAACTTATTGATGGATGATCACCAAACTTTGTCTGTAGCATTTTTGGGTAATCTTTTATCAAGTTTGCTCATATTCATTTGATTGGCCCCATTTTAGGGGCTGCTTAAGCTAAAAATAGAAAAAGCTTTTAACATCTTCTACTTCAGAACCAATTGATGGATATTCACCAAATTTTGTTTGTAGCATTCTTGGGTACTCTTTTATCAAGTTTGCTTATATTTATTAGATTAGGCCCTTTTAGGGGCCACTAGAGCTGAAAATAGAAAAAACCTTCGAACATCGTTTCCTACTGAAATAATTGAAAGATGAACACCAAACTTTGTAATATTCTTAGGTAGTTTTTTATCAAGTTTGCTCATATTAATTTGATTAGCTTGGTTTAAGCAAAGCTTAGATACCTCAGGTCATTGCATTTTTTTCAAATTATTGTTTAAACATATTCTATGCTCAAATTTAATATTAAAATATATATATACATTCTTACACTGAAAAGCAGTTGTTTCTGGTGAGCGACTCGGGGCCATCATGGCCCTTTTGTTTTTCATCTAATTAAAACATGACGCTATGCTTTCAGGCTGACACGGGTTCATATGGACGAGTTTCGTATTCCAAGCGAACAACTGAGAAAAGGAATGCTGCCGGGAGCCAAATTAGACGTTTTCTTCCCAGGATTTCCTACGCTAAAACATATTCCACATCATGTATGTCCTATAAGTTTTACATCTTCAGATAATATGTAGCACTTTGATCATTTATTGCATTTTAGATTTATCACTTACTTCACTAGACGTTAGTGTAGAGTTCTTAAGATTCTCACTAAGGTGCAGGCATCCATTGCTAAGTGGTCAAAGTCACTGCTTATCAAGCGAAGGCATTAAATTTTTTTCTACCTTATTAGCTTGGCAAAGGTCTGTGGTTCTACTCTTCTTCTTGGGCAGAAATGAAAATAAAAGCAAAAGTTTCTTAAATATTTAAGACATCACGATTTCATAGTTTACATACATATAAAATGAATAAGGTTGGGAAAAATAGATCGAAAAAACTTTCAAGAAATAAAAACAACTGTACTGCAAAGGTTGTAAGAGCACTTCTATTCATTTATGACGTCAAACCTTCGTGTTAAAGTGTTTGTTAAAGTTTGACATCACATGTCCATTAACAGGTCCATTAACAGAACACTTGCCATAAAGAATGAGAATAAGATACATGTAACTTTTCGTTGGCAAAAGTGCCAAATAAAACCACATACTTTATGTGTCTCACATGGTGAAATAATAGCTTAACTTGAAACAGGAAAAGTGATGGTATAGTATTAGTATTACAAAAAAGGAAATTAAGATTTCAGAAATAAATAGTGGTATAGTACTTGTGTTGAGTAAATTTGGTCAACTATTACACAAAGAGGTAATTAAACATAAATTACAGGCTGAGTTAAGTAAAGAGGGGGTAAAGGTGTTCCAGATGAACAGTCGAGGGTACAATACCATGCTGTACATTGAACAAGAAGAGGAAGAACCTGTAAGTATACAAGTTATAAATCATTCTTCTTAGATTTGGTGGTGTTCAACCTCATGAAATTGGTGAGAGAATAGATAAATGAAATACTGTTGATGAGTTTAAATTAACCTTTGCCACAATAATACTGTATATCTGAAATAGATTAGTCCATCTTTCAATCTAAATTTATTACAGTAAAAACTCTGAAAACCGGACCCTCTGAAAACCGGAATCCTCTGAAAACCGGACCATTTCAGAAGTCCCATATTTTCTCCTTATATGTTCATTGAAAAAAATAAAAGATAAAAATAAAAAGAAAAAAAATCCTCTGAATACCGGAACCTCTGAATTCCGAAAACCGGACGCTTTTCTGTGGCTTCTGATGCTTAACATGCATAAAAAATCCTCTGATAACCGGACAGCAATTTTAAGTGTCAACTTTCTGTGTATTTTAGAGGGTAGCAAGACACCTCACCCCCCAGACGCTTCACCCCTCAAATTTTGAAGACACTTCACCCCTTAAGACACTTCACCCCCCAAAATCAGTAAGACACTTCACCCCTCATCCAATTTTTTTCTATAAAGTAAATAAAACAAGTTGGTCAACAACAAAATGCTTATATCTGTTTATATTTATTATTTTTAGTATTATTTGATTAAAATTTTTGCTTATTACCTTTATTTTTACTTAAAGTTTAAAGCTGAATAGGTTAATTGGTTGTATTGCCAAATTATGATATATCAAAATATAGTAAATATAAATTATTTATCATCATTATCAGACACAATAATCCTGCATTTAATACAAAGATCATTCATAATGTCATTTATTAAACAAATAAATAGCACCACATATGTAAATTAAGCACAAGGTTAAAGCACAAACCATCACCAAATGAACATAACTCAATGGTTATTATATGGTAAGGATCAAACTGAAAACAAACTTAAGTACCAAAACTTCAAGAATTAAATCAAATCAAAATTTATTAGACAATGGGTTAAAACAATAAACATACTCAATCACTATTGAATGTATTTAACATATTCTACATAAATAATTGGCATAATTGTTAAACACAAAATAAAAAAATGAGGGGTGAAGTGTCTCAATCAAATTTCTTAAAATGAGGGGTGAACTGTCTGAGGGGTGAAGTGTCTGCAAAAAAGGGCCTAGGGTGAAGTGTCTGGGGGGTGAAGTGTCTGTAAGCCTTTTAGAGTATATTAAAACATAATCTAAACAGGTGACATGTTCAATTACCAGTTAATGATCACCTTTTTTATCAATGCAGGTGTGAAAACACTTGTTAGTGTTTGTTAATTTCTTATTGGCAATTAAATTATAGCTCTTTCATTATAATTGTGCCTTTCCCTGTATAGGTATGTTTTTTTATGCCCCCACAATGTGGGAGCATATAGCGTTGCACTTGTCCGTCCGTCAGTCCGTCCGTACATCCCGAAATCTTGTGAACGCAACTCCTCTTAAACCGGATGGCAGATTTTGCTTAAACTTACAGGGATGAACAACCTTAATGTGTAGATGGTAGTAAAGGAAGGAATTTTCGCTGCGACCAAATTTAACAGAATTATGGCCCTTTGTTGATTTTTTCACTAGATACTATGTAGAAATTTTGTGAACGCAACTCCTCTTAAACCGGATGGCAAGATTTTGCTTAAACTTACAGGGATGAACAACCTAAATGTGTAGATGGTAGTTAAAGGAATGAATTTTTGCTGCGACCAAAATTTAACAGAATTATGGCCCTTTGTTTGATTTTTTCACTAGATACTATGTAGAAATTTTGTGACGCAACTCCTCTTAAACCGGATGGCAGATTTTGCTTAAACTTACAGGGATGAACAACCTTAAGGTGTAGATGGTAGTAAAGGAAGGAATTTTTGCTGCGACCAAATTTAAAAGAATTAATGGCCCTTTGTTGATTTTTTCAACTTATATACTATGTAGAAATTTTGTGAACGCAACTCCTCTTAAACCGGATGGCAGATTTTGCTTAAACTTACAGGGATGAACAACCTTAATGTGTAGATGGCAGTAAAGGAAGGAATTTTTCCTGCTACCAAATTTAACAGAATTATGGCCCTTTGTTGATTTTTTCACTATATACTATGTAGAAATTTTGTGAACGCAACTCCTCTTAAACCGGATGGCAGATTTTGCTTAAACTTCCAGGGATGAACAACCCTAATGTGTAGATGGCAGTAAAGGAAGGAATTTTTGCTGCAACCAAATTTAACAGAATTATGGCCCTTTGTTGATTTTTTAGCTCGACTATGCGAAGTATATGGAGAGCTGTCCTACTCGCCCCGGCGACGGCGTCCGCGTCCAGATTTTGGATTAAAGTTTTGGTGCAGTAAAATATTTTTCACTATAACTTTGTCATTTCTTAAGGTATCAACTTCAAACTTCAAATATATGTTCCTTATCATCAACCACATATTATGTGACAAGGTTCATAACTCTAGCACGAATATTTTCAGATTTATCTCCCCTTGAACTTAGAATTTTCCTTAAAAAATACTATTTTTTACTGATACTTCTTTATTTCTTAAGGGATCAACCTCATACTTCAAATATATGTACCTTATCATCATCCCCGTCTTATGTGACAAGGTTCATAACTCTAGCACCAATATTTTCAGATTTATCTCCCCTTGAACTTAGAATTTTCCTCAAAAAATACTATTTATTCTTTATTTCTTAAGGGATCAACCTCATACTTCAAATATATTTACGTTATCATCATCCCCATCTTATGTGACAAGGTTCATAACTCTAGCACCAATATTTTCAGATTTATCTCCCTTTGAACTTAGAATTTTCCATACAAAATATTATTTTTTACACTAACTTATTTATTTCTAAAGGGATCAACTTCATACTTCAAATATATTTACCTTATCATCATCCACATCTTATGTGACAAGGTTCATAACTCTAGCACCAATATTGCAAGAATTATCTCCCCATAAACTTAGATTAATTTACTAGAAAAATGTTATTTTTTATTTTAACTTTTTTTTTTTAAACGTATCTACCTCAAACTTCAAATACTTATTCCTTATCATCAATTACATTTTATGTGACAATGTTCATAACTCTTGAAGCAATATTTACAGATTTATCTCTCTTTGAACTTAGGATTTTCTTTAAGAAATATAATAACTTCTTTATTTTTTAAGGTATTACTTCAAACTTCAAATATATATTTCTTATCATTACACAAATGTTGTGTGGCAAGGTCCATAACTCTAGCATTTGACTATTTCTAGAATTATTCACCTTGATCTTGGAATTTATGTTAACAAATGTTATTTTTTTACTATAACTTAATACATAATTATACATAATTGATTTTTCTTTCATAGTTTTGTCCTCCTTACTGCGACCAGTATTTTATTAGTCAAGCTTCGCTGTCTCCTGTGACAGCTCTTGTTCATTATATTCTATGTGAAATTTTGTGAACGCAACTCCTCTTAAACCGGATGGCAGATTTTGCTTAAACTTCCAGGGATGAACAACCTTAATGTGTAGATGGTAGTAAAGGAAGGAATTTTTGCTGCGACCAAATTTAACAGAATTATGGCCCTTTGTTGATTTTTAGTTTTCAACTTGTGGCACATGTAGTCCAAAAAATATTTGACCTAGAGTCATAAGATTGACAGAACAGTGGCGTGTGGGGGCATCCGTGTCCTATGGACACATTTCTAGTTCTAAATGTTTTTTATTTGTTGTGTGTTTTTTCTTCTTTAAATATAAAATGTCTAAAAGAATTAGAAATTTTTGTAAAATGATTCCTATTTGCTAAAACTTTTGATCTGTGTTTGGATATTTATTATATGCAAGAATAGTAAAACTAAATTCCATTAATTACATATTTCAAAAGCCAATTAAAAAGATTTTTTTCAGACAATGTGTTGTTTTAATTTCTGATTTTCTGAATTATATTCAAGGATTTGCATAATAAAATTACTTAAGACATTTATTGCTAAAAGAAATTAAAATATGACTTAGACAAAAATGTTAAAAAGTAAATACAAAATGTTTTAACAAAGTCATTGTTCAAACACATTATAATTATCAATAAATGTATAAAACCTCTGAAAACCGGAATCCTCTGAAAACCGGACTTTTGGTCAAGTCCGGAGAGGGTCCGGTTTTCAGAGTTTTTACTGTAGTAGTTAATTATTAGTAGAAAGAGGATATTGAGCCTCTGGCAAACAAAATATCGTTTTATTTAAAGAGTTCAACAAATTCTGTAATGAACCTACAGGAATATAACATTTAGCAGGACTTTAACGCAAATAATGTCATGTTAAAGTTAATGCATAGAGTTGCAAAATTGGCATGGGTATGTGATAAACTTTGTTAATGTATTAGATTAAAGACTGTTCATAATAGTTTATTTTCACTTGTCACATTAGATAATACAACTTAATTTCTCAATTTGTCTTGTGGAGTAATATTTTTCCCTGTGAATTACAAATAACAACATTATATTCTTTTTTTTTCATGTAGGACATAGACAAAGTAGCAAAGGAATATTTAGGAAGAGAAATCTATGTTGGTTGGCCACATATGTATGAGGCTAAAGTTATTGCAGTCAGTAACAGTGAATACAGGTAAAACAATTGTAAACTTGATCCATGTACTAAAGCAGCATACCTCCAGATTCATGCCAGTTTTTATGAAAATTTTAAAATGTATTAAAATGCTACATGTAAATATTGTCTGGTGAACAAAGAAACAAGTAACATTGCAAAACCATGTTTCCTTGTTGTAAACAACTACAAAAATAAGGTTGAAATGACCTTGACCTTGAGCGTTAAATGACATTGATCATCAAGGTTAAATTATTAATTAAGTTTTGGTAAAATTGTTGTTATTTTGTTATTTATGTACAGATTTGATTTATATGTGGACAAAACAACACTTGAACAACAAATGAACATGTTGAATACTTTAGATTAGAACTTGACCGTCAAATGATTGAAGTCTGTTGATACTTTCTTAAATTTGTCATTTATTTATGGAAATGATTCATACTTGCACAAAAAAAAAGAAATAGGACTAGACAGACATATGTAAAAATGAAAAAAAACAACAACAAGAACTGGTCCTATACTGGCAGCCAGGGCTTTAACAAATTCAGTTTCAGTGGAGTAAAGGTAAACATATTCTCATTCAGTTACACACAAGAGGAACCAGCTGGCGGTAAAGGTAAAGCTGGGAACCATCGACCACAGATCAAAAGAGAACAGATAGATGAAAGTACTTATACAATATACTCAAAGGAAATCAGCACTATTGCTGAAAGGTTGGTTTGTTATCTCATGTTTTGTAGAAAAAGTTAGGCTATTATAATCGCTGCAGTGGCATTGTTGTCATAGTGCAAAATCTTTAATGTAGCCCATTATTCAAATATTTTAAAATTTATCAACATGAAATACATAATGTGTACTGTGATGATGCTTAAAATTCTGCCTTGAAAACTTCGAGAAGAGCTTATATTGCCTTTTATGGGTCTTTACCCGAAAGTGACATTGATTTGTCTGCAGTTTCTCCAGTGTGTTCATGTTTTTATCTGTGTCAAAGTGGTGTCCATCTTTGCCACATTAAAATGCTTGTTATAAAGGTCATCTGTAAGATTTGATTTAACCAGAATCACTGTCACTAGGTCACTGCTCTATACTTTTATCAGGAAATTCTCAAAAAAATTAAAAACTTGTGTTGACTTGCATTTGATATTTACTGGACTAATTTCTGTTTCAGGTATAAAGACAGACTGGGAATAGTCATTGGTGACACACATATTTTACTGAGGGCCTTACCTATGACTGGCAGAAAGTAAGATATTTGTTACGAAACAGTTCTAGAAATATAAATTAGGCAGTATACTGAATGACAATTCTTCTTCATATAGCTTTGAGTTTTAACATAACACTATTCATTAACACAGAAATAGGAAAATGATAATATTGTCTTATATTTTTAAGAATAAGTATTATATACATTGTATTTCATACTGGTAGTATAGTCTTTGTATTTCTTTGAACAAGGATGATATAACTGTAACTTGGATGTATATTTCCATGACAGGTATATATTCAGTTCTCATGGCAGAGTAACTATGGATAAACAGTTTGGAAAGTTACCTGTGGCATTTGCTAAACAAGCCACAGTAAAGGTAAGATAATTTTCATGAGGGCCACATTAAATTGATCTTTTGTTATTTGGATCATGCATCACTCTGTTTTGTAGGCTTTAAAAAAAATGTTTTGTTTCAAACCACTCATGAAAAACTAAAGCAGACCTGAAAATTAGAAATATTTGTGCCACAAGTGAAACTTTACTCTAATGAAGTAGATAAGCATTTTACAATAGGTTTTTATATGCCCGAAAATTTTTTGGGCATATTATGTTATACCCCTTTGCATCTGTCCATTTGTCCGTCCGTTAGCAATTTGGTTTCCTTAAGTTCCATTTGGCCCACAATATTCAAACTTCATAGGATGATTGACTGTATTGGGTAGAAGACCCCTATTGATTTTGGGGTCACATGGTCAAAGGTAAAGGTCACTATTACCTTTAAACTGAAAACAGTTTCCGGAGCATAACTTAAGTTCCATTTGGCCATCAGTGTTCAAACTTCATAGGATGATTGTCCATGTTGGGTAGAAGGAAGACCCTTATTGATTTTGGGGTCACAAGGTCAAAGGTCAAGGTCACTATTACCTTAAAACTGAAAACAGTTTCAGGAGCATAACTTAAGTTACATTTGGCGCACAGTGTTCAAACTTCATAGGATGATTGTCCATATTAGTTAGAAGACCCCTATCGATTTTGGGGTCACAAGGTCAATGGTCAAGGTCACTATTACCTTAAAACTGAAAACAGTTTCCGGAGCACACGTTAATTCCATTTTGCCCACAATATTCAAACTTCATAAGAGGATTGCTATTTGAAGGAAGTAATACTTTATTTAATTCCCATGTCTTACAAATGCTTCATCCTTACTGAGAAAAAAAAACAACACTTTCGGGCATATAATGCTCCACCTAGCAGCGCTCTTGTTAATCTTCAATTGTAATTAAGCATGTTTTAGATTCTGTTAGCCCTTTGGAATTGGCATCAATATTTTCTCACCATACTATTATACATCCAAATTTATTGGATTAACTGAATTCAATCTAATAATATTGAAGCTGTCCATATTCTTGTTGTTAAGGTCGATGACTTCAAAACACTTGCCTCTCACAACTTTGGAACTTTTCATATGAGAAAGCTATCCATCTAGCTTATGGAATGTGGTAGGTTCTACACAGGTGCTTTGTGTCTGAAATAATGCATGAATGTGTACCTGAAGTCTTCCACCGTCAGTAAAGCTGGAAAGTTGCCATATCAACAATACTGTAATTGTGTGATGTAAAACCTTACCAAATAAAAAAAATATTATTATCCCAGGGAAAAACAATGAGGTATGAATGGATCAAAGTTATTAAACATAAGCATGTTATGCTCAGAATTGATTTGAAGTTTCCTATGATTAATTTAAGTCGTATGTGACAGGATTTTTTGTACTGTAAATAATGTAACATGACCCAATTTCACTCTGATTTCAGGATATAGCTGTACATGATTCAGGTTTCTGTCAGTTCCGCACATTAAAGGACTATCTTCCTGAGGGAACTGCTGTATTCATGCTTGGTTGGCCACATTACGCTTGCCAAGGGGAGGTAATAGAGACAGATACAGAGAGTGGGCGTGTCCGTATCAATCTATCCATCTTAGAGGAACCGCAGCTCTCCAATGTCATTAATCATCAACAGGTATTGGATATTTTTTGCTAATTTTTCCTCCTTTCTTTAAAGAGAATCCATTTTCAATTAATGTTTTAAAATGTCTATTATTGTTTGTACTTATTGTCTGTAATTTGGTGAAGTAGTTGTGACTACTATACTCCTATTATCAGGTAACGTGTTTGTCTGGTTTTCTACTCCGATTTCAACACAGTTTTCCTCATATCTTGTTGGTTGATCCACCAAATCAGCTTTCCAGGTTAAGTAATTAATTACCAATTTCTCCATAAGTAACCAACTACTTATCTCTCTTGATTTCTGAATCAGCAGTGACAGACAAATGACAGTAAGACTCTATGTCCGATACATTTTGTCACTGAGAAATTTTGCCTTGCCTATTAGTAGGTAGAATTGAAGTGTGGTCATGAGACAGCTTGTAATTATGGAAGTGTAGTCATGTGAAAGCATGTAATTATGAAAGTGTGGTCATGAGAAAGCATGTGATTATGGAAGTGTAGTCATGTGAAAGCATGTGATTATGGAAGTGTGGTCATGTGAAAGCTTGTAATTATGGAAGTGTAGTCATGTGAAAGCATGTGATTATGAAAGTGTGGTCATGAGAAAGCATGTGATTATGGAAGTGTAGTCATGTGAAAGCATGTGATTATGGAAGTGTGGTCATGAGAAAACATGATTATGAAAGTGTTGTTATGTGAAAGAATGTGATAAGTGAAGTGTGGTTATGAGAAAGCATGTGATTATGGAAGTGTGGTTATATGAAAGAATGTGATTATGGAAGTTCGGTCATGTGAAAGCATGTGATTATGGAAGTGTGGTTATGTGAAAGCATGTGATTATGGAAGTGTGGTTATGAGAAAGCATGTTATAATGGAAGTGTGGTCTTAAGAAAGCATGTGATTATGGAAGTGTGGTTATGTGAAAGAATGTGATTATGGAAGTATGGTCATGAGAAAACATGTGATTATGGAAGGTTTTTTCATGTGAAAGTATGTGATTGTTGATGCTGAAATAAAAAAAATTACAGCATTACAGGTCAAGATGTTTATAGTCATAAAGTTTTGTTTTCCGTCATTGTGTGAACCATGTTTGATCTTTATTAAAAGGTTAATTTGAGGGTATAACTTGTATTGAGGATATTGGTTCTGCCCGGTTACCTATTAGTAGTTTAAACAAACCTGAGATGCACATTAGCTTTTTGTTTTCTTTAATAATTTTCATTAATTTTATCTGTATAAAAGCCTGAAAAATAATGTTGATTAAAAGTTGAGATTATTGAGTAGCCTTTTTTTTTCTTTATACACTTCAGATACATCCATCAATGGTATGGTAGCGTTTTAGCGTGTTTTTTTTTCTGCTTTGTTGCCTTTTAACATGATTTTTACCATTATCATCCAGTCATGTGACCTTGACCTTTTGAATACTCATTACCAATATAGAGTCCATCTATCCTACATATCTTTGCAGTTAGACAAGACCCTGTACTGCTGCCTAATGAATTTTAGTGTTAATATACAAAACTTTCGTAAACTACTTAACCCTTAAGTGCTGGAACCGAAAGCTTTAAGCCCTTCGCACATTCGCACAGTCTGACCAGGCTCTATACTGTTGGCTGACAAACTTTAAATATTTAAATTGATATTCCTAAAATTGATAATGGACATACCCAAAAATGGAAGTGGGACAAGTCCATTTAAAATATTCAGCATGTTAAGAGTTAATCATGGACAGTTTCATGTTTAAAGTAAGTTCTATATAGTTCTATACTTACTTACTGTAGTCTAATGCTTTAAATTCTTGTAGAGAAATTTCCTGTTTTCCGTTCTAAAATTATATTTTTCATGTGCGTTTTCATGAATTTATGCCATTTTGTTGTCCAAGTGGGAAGTGTTGCTGAATAAAATATAAACGTATCATTATGGTACTAACTATTGGACATTTAGTTTTGTTAATATTAAAAAGATAATTATGCTACAGTGGCTTCTACAAGATAAAAGTTTATTATTTACTTATGACTGAAATATTGAGAAATATGTTTTGTCTGTTTTCGTTTTTTCACTGTAAAACTTAAATTTTCACTGAAGTGACACAGATTTTCCATATTTTCACGGGTGTTTTGCAGGAATCATAACTTTCTTCTAAATTCAGCCTGGGCCCTGGTTCCACTCACAAAATACTTGAAAGAAAATCATTGTGTACATACTGTCAACTGCACAGTTCATCATATTTGTTCCCAATCTTCACTGTCCATTACACCCATCCTATTTACACACCCATCATATACATGTATGAGATCTATGATTTTGAACATGCACTGTTTGACTGTGGCAGCATATACATATTCATTCACAGCAGCGTGATTTAACCCTTTACCTCATATATATACGCGAAACAACGCACTTTCAACCCCCCCCCCCCCCCCCCCTTTTAAGCCCCAAACACATGTTTTCGTTTGAGAAATGTTGATAATAAAAGTTAACACTTTTTCGGCGCACCCTCCATCCAAAAGATACATCAGGGGATGTGCCCCCTTCTGTTTTGGGGGGTTTGAAGGGGGGGTAGTCCCCCTCATTGCCAAGAAAATTTTGGACTTGTGAGAGGATAAAAATGACCCCAGATCGATCATAAGGTAATGTGTAGCCAACACTGAAAAGCCTTTGACTCTATCTCAATCAATTGAGAAGTTGCAGCACTTTAAAATCAATTTTGATGGAAAAAATCAATGCAAAATAGTGATTTTTGGCAATTTTGAGATGTCCCCTCATTGCCATGGTAACAGGAAATTTAAGCCTGAGCATGATGTTGCAAATGTAATGGTCCAGTCAACATATTTGTGCCAAGTTTGACTAGTATTGAAGCAGTTTTTATAGTTTTATAGCAATTTGAACTTGTAAAGGGAGACTTCAATGAAAACAGCCATTTTTCACAAAATGCTCATGAAGTTATGGGTTAATAAAAGATAACTTGATTTAACTAATGATCATTAATGTTAAGGGCTTTCAATGGGCTTAAACAATCAATTCCATAGCTCCATAAGCTAAAAACAGACCTGTCATAAAAACCCTTTTTCAGGTAATTTTAAAAGTTTTTCATTTATAATCACAAAGGTTGCCATTTCTTCCATCAGTATTTTTGCACACTAAATAGATCAATTTCCAATGAAATAATTATTTGCTGCTTGACTATTTTTTCGCCTTTTTATTGCTTCATGTGGACTTATTAAATCAACTGTCATTTTGATTCATTTTTATGATGATCTGTTTCCAATTTTGCTGAAGTGGTCTAGTGGTTTTTACATAATATTATAGAGGGTGAATTTAAATGTGTTAATTCTTACTGTGCTATTTAACATAAACAGATTTTTTCATCTTTTAATCTGGAAAAAAAACCATTAGTCATTTTTAGGGAAAATTCTAAATAAGTACTGGCTGAAGGGTGAACAGTGCAGACCACGATCAGACCACAGAGATGTGCCAACTAATTTTGGTCTGCACTGTTCAGATGGGTAGAATGTGTTACTACTAGCATGCTGAGGGTTAAAAGGTTAACATAATTTGATTATAAAACATTATGAGAATAATGTATAGAGATCTTCAGTGACTGTGTCCATGTTTTCTACCCATCGACTGATGCAGGAAAAATAACTGTTTAAATATATATGAATGCATTTGTAGTGTAATTTGGCTTACATGTGCTTGCATTCGTTTATATTACACAATTTTACTATGTTCAGATTGTATTTTTTTTATTGGTGAATATTAAAGGAACTCCACTGAGGTCCAATAGCCTAAAATTATGAAATTTGGAATTCTTTCATAACCGAACGGGTGCACTTAAAATTAAAAAAACAAAACAACTATGCAATAGATGATATATAAATATATTCAGTAGTAAATAAAAATTCAATTTATATGAGAATTTTTGGCTGATTTGGGTCAATTTGCACAATAAAATGGATTAATCATAGGAAACAGAGTAATCGAATGATCTGAAATTTTGTACACTTTCATTGGTCAATGCCTACATCCAGTTATACAAAAACATTTAAAAAGTATTTCTGGTCGCTTTATGTAAAAAAAAAAACTCAGTGGAGTGAGTCCCTTTAAAGCAAGCCTTCTAATTTAGTGATATTTCATTATTATATTTTTATCTAAATGATAAAGCTGTGTTCAATTTTAAGCAAGATTAGCCTATGGCTTGCCTTTTATGGCTGAGTTGTAAAGGTTGCTAACGTTAAATATTTTGATCCTTATCGGTTTGAATCCTGCTAGCTATCAGAATGTCTGGGTGAATGCTAGAATATATTATTTTTTATAATCAAGGTAGATAACCCTCCCCATACTGTGCTTGAAATGGTACTGAATGTGGTCCCTCAGAAAATGTCGTTTTTTCACTCACTTTCAATAATATTTCAAAGAAAATTCTTTGCTAGAGACATCTCATATTTTTCCTCTTTCTTTTAATTATTTTCTGAAACAAACTATCTAGTAGACAAAAAAAAGGAAAAAGAACTAATAAATTAATTTATAGATTTTAGTCTATTATAGCATAAAATCGGCTATTTTCCCCTCTTTTGCCCATGTTATAACGGGACCAAAACCATGTGTTAACATGGTCACGCGCTCTTGTTATAGCCCGGTTTTAGCTATGCGCAATACATACAGGGCCCAGTAAACAAACAAACAAAAAAGAAACAATTTGGCCTGTTTGTCAAAGAGTCATGCGCTCTTATATTGAAATTATTGATTCGAGGGCATCAGTCGCATAAAACGGCGAGCAGCATTCCAGTAACTATGCCGGAAATACGGCTTATAGACATCGCCGCTAATCTTGGTTGTCGCCCTTTCTAAGAAACGGACAGTTGTCAATGTAAACAAATTTCCGTCATTCAGTTTAACCCTCCGATTAACATAAAAAACAAGATTACACAAAATGAATATGAGAAAATGTTGTTTTATTGATGTTTACATTGATAAATGCCCTTCATATTCTGTTAGAGAATAATGTTTAGTGCCTGATTTTTTAATAAACTTGTGTGCTTGGAAACAAAAGATTCAGATGTCACTCACTCACTCACTGATCTTTTTCTACCGTCAATCTGAAATAATTCTAGGAATTTCTGAGGGTCATGTTTTGTGTTGGGTAGAGTAATTTAATTTTGTTTTTTTTCTTGAGTTAATAAATCTCCAATGTTAAGCCTTGTTTCGAAATTTCGTTCGGTTCTGAGCATTTGTATTTCTAAAGTTGTTGGCCCCGGAAAAATAAAACGCATACGTAAAACATGTAGAATTGGATAAATACCGTCCAAGCACAAGGATTTAATGTATGTGTTTTGTATTAAATAAACATCATGAATCTGTTTTAAAATTTTATGCTATAATAGCGTCAAAGCACGTTTTTCCGTGTTATAACGTCTGCAGAGTCCCTCGGAACCTACCGGGCTCGGGCACCAACCATTCCTCGGGACTCTGCAGACGTTATAACACGGAAAAACGTGCGTTAACCCTATATTATAAATGGTTAAACACTTCCACTGTAGGAATATCATCTAAGTATGCCATGGTATTTTATAGTAGAATAAAGAATTGTTATGTACTAAAAGTTAAATACAGATAATTACATATATTTATGTAGAAACTGTTATTTAAATGAAACAATCAGTACAATGAAAGATTACAGTATTTTACCAAAAACCTGTTTGGAACCGAAAATGATTAGCCTATGCCTTCAGTATAGAGCAATGCCTTCTTTTAATTCCGTGCAATCTGACTAGGATCTATACTATTTGCTAATCAACTTAAAAAATTTAATTTAATATTCCCCTAATTGTAACTTGATACTCCCTTAATTGCTTAATGAAAAGTGGCAAAAATTGGAATTTGGACAAGTCAGTTTAAGAAAGTTAAGATAGTATTATTGTTTATTTTCAGGTGCATGCTGACCGTTACTATTCCGGTTACGTTGTTGCGCAGAAGGTCGGCATAAGTTCGCACCTGTTGTCACGGTTGACCGGCACAATTTATGTGACAGCTGGGGAGGCAGAGCTAGCTCGTGAACAGGCCAATCCACATAAAGTTAATGTAGGACTGAATCTGAAGTTTACTAAAAGAGGCGAGGAAGTTCCTGGGTATACTAAAAACACCGAAGGGCAGTGGACGTATTCAGACAAAGTTGTCGATGTTTTGTCCCAATATATGGATAAGTGAGTAAATATTGATAGCTTTCATGCCATTGATAATGAAATGTTCTCGGGACTTTTAACTTTATGCCACATACTTGAATAGTAAGATTTGTTAACAATTTTATAGTCAGAAGATCAGTGAATCTACCTAAATTTTAATTTCAAAATTTAAGATCAAATACTTGAAAAGTTTTGGAACATATAGATCTATAAATATGCTTTCTGTAAACCATGCTACCTCATTACTATTTAGGAAGACCTTTACCTTAAATGTAGGGGGACTAAATCATAAAGGAGGAATTATTTATATATAAAAGATTACGCTTGATGATCATTAAAAATGTATGCCATATTTATTCAAACCATTATTGGCAACTGCAAGGTGAAAGATTTCATACACATTTAATTAGGCTGGTTTGATTTCCATTGGTCTGACATTAAATAGATAACTATGATCATTTCAGGTTTCCAGAGATGTTTGAGAGTATTTCCAAATCAAACAAGCAGCATAATGATATGTACTACGAATCTGATCTCATACCTAAGACATGGTAGGTGCTGGGTTTCTATATAATTGAGCCGCGCCATTACAAAACCAACTTCAGACCAGCATATGCATCTGCGCACTCTGATCAGGATCTATGCTGTTTGCCTATAAACTATTACAAGTAGAGAAACTGATAGCGAACAGCATGGATCCTGATCAGACTGCGTGGATGCGCAGGCTGTTCTGGATCCATGCTGGTTGCAAACGCACTGTTGGTTTTGTCATTGTGCGGCTCATATTATAGTGTCTAAGAAACAAGTAATGAATACCAGTAGCAGCTAAAATGCCTTTTGAGGAAGGTGTTTGCTACTGGATTTGAAAACTGGACACTTTTTGTCGGCTGGCCTAACTAAAACAGGTCAATCATCTGTCAGATTTGTTTGACATGTTTAATGCAGCTAGGTTTTCTAAGATTCTGATGTCAAGTCAGAGTATTTATGTCTGGAAATATACTCCAAACTGACAAAAAAAATGTTTAGTATTTATATGATAAACATAGGTATTGCAAATTTTAAAAATGCTTTGACTATTACTATAAGGCAAATATGAATTTATTTCATGCAAAGTAAAATGTCTGTGACAGTTTCTGACAGTTTTACTAATGATAAACATTAAAGAGTCCATAATTTCAGCAATTTGCATGTTGGAAAAATAAAAAAAAGGGAGAGAAAAAAATAAATTGATTTTCTGAAAAATAAAATTGATTAAATATCTGCAAGTATCTTAATATTCTGGGAACTGCTAGTTGGAATATATATATGGTCTGTCAAATAACATTGCTTGTATAATAATTTATGTTTATGTTAATTTTAAATATTTGGAAATGTTGAAATGAAAAAAAAAATATGAATATAATATCCAATTTTTGAAGAATGTGTCATATATTTTGTAGTAGTCAAATAAATAATTTCTTTTTGTTTTTCATTTCAGCGATTACACTTTAAAAACTGTTGAAGAGTTTATTAAGAAGTTGCCATGCTCTGGGTTGAAAACTATGAAATCAGGGGCTGATATTATTAGTGAAGGAACTATAAAAGCACTGCAGGAACTGACTGACCAAGTTGTTGTAAGTATACCTTAGAAAGGTGGTTACCTTATGGTCTTGTGTAATAAGTGTACCTAAGAATATGTGCTTATCATGATATTGTGTGATTGTAGGACAAGGGGCATAATTCTGAAAGCAGTATTTTTGGAGTTGTGCATCTTTTTAACTTAATAGATGAGCATTGATATCGCAAACGTTGCTTTTGATGTTTTGATCTCCGTGGGATTGTCTGTATTACAATAATGACAAAACCAACATAGTGCGTTTGCGACCAGCATGGATCCAGACCAGCCTGCGCATCCGCACAGTCTGATCAGGATCCATGCTGTTTGCTATCAGTTTCTCTACTTGTTATAGACTTTGTAAGCGAACGGCATGGATCCTGATCAGACTGTGCGGATGCGCAGGCTGGTTTGGATCTATGCTGGTCGCAAACGCACTATGTTGGTTTTGTCGTGATGTGGCTCATATTTGGAAACATGTGGTTTTAATAATTGAAGTGGTGAATAAAAGTGATGATTTTTTTTTTTTTTTTTTTTACAGGAGGCAAACAAGAAAAGACAAAAAAGAGTGAAAATGCAAGTTAAGCCTCATCTACTTTATAAGGTAGTATATAGAATTATACCTGTTACACTCAAATGATGCAATAACTGTGTCCTTATGACTGATAACTATTTGGATATAAATTTTAATTTGAATAAAAATGAATAAATCATAAATTATATTAAGTGTGAAGTTTTTTTTTCTTGAGGGGGAAAAAGGCCAAAATCAGGACAATTTTTTGCATGACATCTATTTCAATGAGTAACTCATTTGACTGTACATTTTCTTTCAAAAGTTTGTAAAAATGTCAGCATTTTGAAGAAATTTCATGAATTATCAAAAGTTGTGTTACAATAATAGTTGATATTTCAAAAGTTCTACAGTTTATCTCTAGAAGCCTACAACTGGACAGTAGAAACCACTTATGATTGATTTCAGTTGCTGAAATTATGTTTTGATTGGGGGACTCCTTAAAACAATTTCAATGGACTCCTGAAAACTCAGAACATAAGTGTCCATTGAATTGACACACTGGCTGAAATTCCAAGGGAAAAACCCTGTTAAATGTTGAAATATATCAATGTTATCTTTCTTCCATACAAGTGTATTTTAAATATTATGTTTTCACTTAAAGCCGTCACCTACAAGCGGTTCACTGATTCCGGATCAGTCTGCCACCTACCAGCTCTATGACAGAGTTGTTAATACAAGACAGGGATTTCCGGTGCCGTTCGGTTTGCGGGGGACGGTTGTGGGAATACACCCGGCAGAGGTCGAGGTCAATACAATGTACGAGGTGATCTTTGACGATGATTTTCAGGGAGGAATTTCTATAAGGTAAGTACCTGACCTTAATGTTTGTCTTCTTTATCCTATGCCAGTGGCATCAGTTGTATAATGTAATATTCAGAATTACATCTGTTTAAAGTTTGGTGCTGAATGGTTGAATGTTGCAATATTAGAAGAGACCCTGAGCAAGTAATACTACAGTGAAACCTCTGAAGTGTGGCTCTCTTTTAAGAAATAAGCTCTTTGCAACAAACAATAGCAATTTTTTCCAAGAGTAAGTCTTCAATAAAAATTATACAACTTCTCACAGTAACAACTAAAATCTTCAATATTCCAAACAACATTGTTATGCAGAGGTTGTACTGAATTTGTTAAAGGTTTTCGCTTGGTTTTAATATAAAACAATGAAATTTATGATTTTTAGCTTGAAAATGTGGAGCTATTATGATAGGTGTATCATCATTGTCATGCAATATCTTTAATGGAGCCCATCATTTAAACATTAGAATATATCAACACATAACTTGCTATTCTTGGTTATCATGTGAAGGTGCAGTTGTTAAACAGGGGGCATTATTCTGAAATCTATATTTTTAAAGTTATGCACCTTTTTAGCTCGACTTTTCTATGAAAAGGGGAGCTATCCTCAGGGCCAAAAAACCCTTCTTTGTAGAGGCCGAATATAGGCTGCTTCCCCAACCAAACTAGCCTCTTTTTTCCCCAGTTTGGTCCTCAAAATTCCCAAGTCTTTTGACATTTCCCATAGAATTAAGAATAAAGTTAAATAATGGTGTTGAATTAAGGTCTTTTACTGCCTTATTTGTATTTCCCAGTGTTTTTTTGCTTTTCTATTTTGAAGACCTTGTTAAAAGTTTGTGTTAAATTTGAGACCCCTTTTCCCAAAGTATGCCAAAATCATGCATATTTTCCCCAAGAAAAAGGCTGAGGCCCCTTCCCCAAAAATGGTGTTTTGGCCCTGATCCTACTCGCCCCGGCGTCGGCGTTAGCGTTGGCGTCACACCTTGGTTAAGTTTTTCGTACCACCCCACTTTATTTCAGAAGTATTACAAGTATGGCTTTGAAACTTACCATACTTGTTCACCATCATAACCTCCATCTACAGACAAGAGTACATAACTCTGTCAAGGTTTTTGACAGAATTATGGCCCTTTTTTGACTTAGAAAGTGTATTGAGCTTGGTTAAGTTTTTTGTACCACCTCACTTTATTTCAAAACCATTGGAGGTATTGCTTTGAAACTGACCATACTTGTTTACCATCACGACCTTCATCAACAGACAAGAGGACATAACTCTGTCAAGGTTTTTGACAGAATTATGCCCCTTTTTGACTTAGAAAATACATTGAATATGGGTAAAATCCACTTATTGCCTTAACCCTTTGAGATATTGCTTTGAAACTTTTAATGCTATTTCACATCATTACCCCCATCTGTACGCAAGAGAAGGTAACTCTGTCAAGGATTTGTTTTAAAAATTAAGGCCTTTTATCGACTTAGAATCTTGGTTAAGTTTTTTGTACCACCTCACTTTATTTCAAAACCATTGGAGGTATTGCTTTGAAACTGACCATACTTGTTTACCATCACGACCTTCATCAACAGACAAGAGGACATAACTCTGTCAAGGTTTTTGACAGAATTATGCCCCTTTTTGACTTAGAAAATACATTGAATATGGGTAAAATCCACTTATTGCCTTAACCCTTTGAGATATTGCTTTGAAACTTTTAATGCTATTTCACATCATTACCCCCATCTGTACGCAAGAGAAGGTAACTCTGTCAAGGATTTGTTTTAAAAATTAAGGCCTTTTATCGACTTAGAATCTTGGTTAAGTTTTTAGTACCAGTCCACTTTTTGACTGAACTGTTTGAGATATTAATTTGAAAGTTGGAATACTTGTTTACAATCATGATTCCCAAACATGTCCAGGAGAAGGTAATTCTGTCAAAGATTTTATTTGAATTATGGCCCTTAACTGTCAATGTTTTGTATTATAGGCAAGCACTAAAAAAGTCGAGCGCGCTGTCTTACGGACAGCTCTTGTTAACTTTTTTTTTTTGTCGCCATGTAGTGCTCTTGCTAAGTCAAAATTTAACATTTTATTTTTTTTGCACACAAGTCAATTGTTATTAGTAATTACCCCAAAATTGACATGCACTGTTCCAAAAATAGACGCTGGTCAAGCCTATTTCAGAAATTTAGCAGTTTTAAAGCTTATTTATATGAATTAATCATTACAGAAATTCGTCAAAGAGAGGTTACCGAATGCCACCATCAGGATTGTTGAATATTACACATGGTGAACGTAAAAATGGTGTGAAATCTGCCATACAAATTCCTGTAGCAGCCAAGAAAACCCGCCAAAACCAGGGCCCCGCAACAAAAGAAATGTTACCAATATTTTTTGTTATGCTAATGCCCGTTTCCCCGAGACAACCAGGGCCTCACCAGTATAATCAAGGTTATGGAGGGCAACAAGGTTTTCAAAGAAATCAAGGTGGTTACCAAGGACTACCTGATAACAGAACAGGTCATTGTTGATGAAATTTGTTAGACTTCATTTCGAGTATTATCTTACAGTATAATGAAAGATTGAATATGAAATTTTCATTGCATTTCAAATAAACAAACTTTACAAAAAACGTCTAGAATTTAGC
This sequence comes from Ruditapes philippinarum, assembly GCF_026571515.1. NCBI lineage: Eukaryota > Metazoa > Mollusca > Bivalvia > Venerida > Veneridae > Ruditapes > Ruditapes philippinarum. Next base: position 160,504 of record NW_026866021.1, on the reverse strand, counting down.
AATTATTTATATTTTTGTGACACATAATAGAAAAAGAGTTGTCTAAAGATAATTAGTGTGAAAAGTTGTTTTTGTTTAGTAGTTAAACTGTTCTAAACATGTAAATTAATTTTGTTTTAAATGCTTTTCATATTCATTGATTTTAAATTTTATCAGGCTTTGTAGTCACTCAAAGTGTGCCTTACAAACTGTTAAGGGGCCTTTTATGACCAAGTGGTTTCTGACTTCAAATCACTTGCCCCTCAATGCTGTGGGTTTGAATCTCGTCAGGGAATGTGAGAAAGCTTTTGAGTTATTGTATGGAAGGTCAATGGCTCTTACAGAGGTCCCTGCTTGTGTCTGAAATAGTGCACTTGAGGTCTTCTTCCTCAGTAAAGTGGCCTAATGTCCTTTTGGTGCGACCTTAAAAAAATCCAACAAAACAAACAAACCAAACTGTGTAAAAAGAGAAGTGCAGTCTATAGGTGTATCACAATTTAAAGGTCAATGAAAGAAATTGTAATAACCATATTTATATTACCTTTTTAGGTTACCATGACAACCAGTTTTCCAGGGGAGGTAATCAACAATGGGACAGGCAGGCTAGATCAGGAAATCAGGCTGGCTATTCGAGACAGAACGATCAATACGAGAGGCAGAATAATAGAAATACACAGGTATAAAATTGTATGAAAAGTTTCAGAACATCATCAGTCAAAGCTGTACTTCAGATGAAATTTTAGCTTGGCTGTAAGAACTTAGTGTGGCTGTCAAACTCACCTGTGTGTCAACATTACAATGTAGCTTAGTGGTGGCATGGAAAAGTGGTTAACATGTCAAACTAGTAATCTAATGATTGATAGCTGCATGGGCTAGGACCCTGTCAGGGGCAAGTTGTTTTTCCCTTAAGCAAGAAACTTTACTTTCAATGCTCAGTACTGATTGGTTCCAGGCACCTCATAGCTTCCTACACACTGACCATAGATATAGCATGGACATTTACTGAGCTATTCTTTGTTTTCATAATTCCTGAATTACCATTAAGAAATTAGAAAAGCAAAGTACACTGTCTGACTGACAGTTTTTTAATATATGTTCAATGATAGCCAATGATAGCCATTATGTTAAGTACATGCAATGTCAAAATTACTGAAATTCTTCAATCTAACAATCTCAGATTAGAGTATGACTCCAAGACATTCAAGGGAATACTACTGAATACACCAATTACGCTCTCTCAACCCAGTAAGGATCAATATTTTTGGGAAAAAGGTGAACAACCCTCAGCCGCTTCACTTTTATTTTATTAGCTTGTCTGTTTCAAAGAGAAAGTTTGGCTATTATGATTGCTGTGTTATAGTGTCAAACCTTTTAATGTGCCTGTTATTCAAACATTTATAAGTAAAGACATGGTACAGTTATCAAGACAATCAACATGAAATTTGGAATACTTGCTTATCAAGACAAGGTGCAGTTTTTAGAAAGGCGCATACTTCTGAAAGCATTTTTTTTGGATTTATGCCCCTTTTTAATATAGAATTTTTAAGAGACAAGCATTATCATTACGTGCAGTGCTCTTATTCAATGTTATGGTGATATACAATTTTTATGCCCCCACAATGTGGGAGCATATAGCGTTGCACTTGTCCGTCCATCCGTCAGTCAAAGGCCGAGCCAACATTTGATTATTATGAGCTTCATTCTGTAGTTAAATAAAGAACATAAACTCATAAAATTCAAATTAAGAGCTATTTTTTTGTTTTTTATGAGCTTATTTTGCTTATGGACGTTGGTCCAGGTGGTGTTTATGAGCTCATTTGCCTCATAAACATCAAATTTTGGTACGTCCGTCCGTACGTCCCGAAATCTTGTGAACGCAACTCCTCTTAAACCGGATGGCAGATTTTGCTTAAACTTACAGGGATGAACAACCTTAATGTGTAGATGGTAGTAAAGGAAGGAATTTTCGCTGCGACCAAATTTAACAGAATTATGGCCCTTTGTTGATTTTTTCACTAGATACTATGTAGAAATTTTGTGAACGCAACTCCTCTTAAACCGGATTGCAGATTTTGCTTAAACTTACAGGGATGAACAACCTTAAGGTGTAGATGGTAGTAAAGGAAGGAATTTTCGCTGCGACCAAATTTTACAGAATTATGGCCCTTGATTTTTTCACTATATACTATGTAGAAATTTTGTGAATGCAACTCCTCTTAAACCGGATGGCAGATTTTGCTTAAACTTTCAGGGATGAACAACCTTAATGTGTAGATGGCAGTAAAGGAAGAAGTTTTTGCTGCGACCAAATTTAACAGAATTATGGCCCTTTGTTGATTTTTAGTTTTCAACATGTGGCACATGTAGTCCAAAAAATATTTGACCTAGAGTCATAAGATTGACTGAACAGTGGCGTGTGGGGGCATCCGTGTCCTATGGACACATTTTTAGTTTTCTTTATTTTACAGGATACGAAGGAAGATGTATCAGGACAAGTGTTTAATGGAGCCAGTGCTGGAACCAGCCAACCAACATTTGTCACTCCTAAAGTCACTTCAGGGAACCAGTCAAAAAGGAAGTTGTCCACAGGAGAGTCCCAGCAGAATAAAGTATGTTTGCAAGTTTTGATCAGTAATATTTGTGATCATTTTTTTACAACATTTTTGCTTTAAAAATTTGAAAATAAAAGCATGACACAAGCAATTGCCTCTTAATACTGATAATGAAACGCAAATACACCACTTCAGATGTATACTTTTATGCATAAATAGCCCTAATGCACCTTTTTTAGTGCATTAACATCTACAGAAGTCCTCTAACTGAATAAATACCTCGCCCTGTAGACTAGGGCTTTTAATGCATTCTCGTGTTCCTGCAGATGCTAATGTACAAATCAAGTTGCATTAGCCCTCTTTATTTTGAGAATAATATTTGATATCAGCAGTTTAACTGATTATTATCATATCTTATATCCTTTAAATAATGAAAATAACTTTCTTTTATCTCCTGTTTAGCCTGGGAAAGGGCAGACTAGTGGAAGTACTGAATTTGACAACATATGGAAACAGTTACAGGCATCTCAACCACCAGCAGCAGATAACTCTAGTCAAGGACTGTCACTCTCATCAGCAGCTGCAGTATTGCCAAGAGTGCCTTCCCCTGATAATGCCAGTAAGGGAAGCAACTTGAATCAAAATAATACTAAAATTGATGTACAAAGCTTGTTTTCTGGAGCAAGCAATGCAAATGACACTAAAACCATTCAGCCAGGTGCTCAGAATGCTAAATCAGACAGTAAATCACAGTATAGTAGTTCTAAAGTAGTGTCTAACGATGAGTTTGCGGCCATGTTTAAATCTCTGGAAGAAGTTCACATATCAAAAGAAGAAAATGAAAATAAACCAGAGGTAAGTAATGATGTAAGCTAAAAATCCTGATTTCTGAATTTTTTAGGTTGTAGAAAACTATTTTTGTATATAAGGGTCCATTTAGCTTCAGAAATGACTCTCAAGTAAAGGTAAACATGTGTTTTATGATATTTTCATTATCAATTTAGAACATATTACAATGTACATGCTAATTTTCTGATTGTGAAATAAGTAAGTCAAAAAAGGTAGCAAAATGTAAACAAAGTAGTGAATAAATACTGAATTTCTTTACCAATAGGACAAAAAAGCAAAAGAAAGAAAAACATGTTTCAAAGAAATGGCAAATGAATACCATTTTAAAAACTGTATCAGTACAGTAAAAAGATAAAAAAGCTTTCAGTAAAAAAAAAAGATAAAAAAAACTGTCAAGACGTTGAAAATAAACATAACGTAAGGTCCTAAAATTCTGTAGATTCTTTTGTTGTTGTTGTTGTATATAAGTTTTATTTTGAGTTACTGAGTATGAAATTGTATAAATGTGTGAATTATGTTCTAAATAGAATGGCACAGATGCACTAAAGAAGATGCTAAATATAACTGACCAATCAGAATCCAGCAAAGGTTTGGAGGCTCCTGCAGATGGAGGGGGAGCAAGTAGTGGGGGTGGGGGGAAGAGTTATGGGAGACAAGTTTCTATTCAGGAATTGTTTGATGGTGAGTAAACCTTATATTGGTACATTCTGTTGCTACCTGTGAGGATAACAAATATGAAACTGTCGGTGTATTTCAGTTGTCAAAAAAAAAAAAAAATGAAAAGTCAGTTGTTTGTAACCTCATGTTCATTGAGAGCAAAACATATTACCATAGCAATTGCCCTGCAGTCCATTGTAAATAAAATTAATGTGTTTATTTAGATGATTCTTCAATGGAGAAAGGTGGCCATGTCATATGACAGTAAAATTGTATACAGAGGAAATAGGCGAAATGTATATGAGCATATTTGTTTGTTTTTCATTGAATTTTAAGTCACACCAACACTGTGAAGGTCAAATGGCAACTTTTGGCCTCTACTGAGACCTCAGTTGCCCCTGAACACATTATAATAGGCACATGCAAGCGCCAACCTGAACACTAGCTACATAAAAGAATTCAAAAGCCCATGATGGGATTTGAACCCACTGCATTGAGAGGCAAGTGGTTTAAAGTTGGAGATCTTAACCACTCTTCAACAGAGACTTTATACATGTACCTGCAAGACTACTTCAAGTAACATATTTTACTTTAAATCTTGATGGTATCCATTGTGAAGTGGTCAAGGTTGCTAATTAAGATTCAGATGTAGATTTTGTTCCATTGACATTGTGACCTTGAATTTATCATATGACCTTGAGTTTATGACCTTGATTAATACATGCAGGTGCCAAGAAGCAGCAGGTTCAGTCTGATGTAGATAAGTCACAGGAACAACAAAACAAAGGAAAGGGGTACCAGAAACAGAAGGGTCAAGGTCAACAGTCACCAAGGCAACCACAAGGTCATCAAGGTCAACAGCAAGGTTTTCAGAATAATGTACAAAACAAAAGACCAGCATTGTTGATACCACAGTCTAGAGGTGGTAACAGGTAATTTTATAATTTCTTTTTCTTCAGTCAAAGAATTAAAAGTCTGGCTGTTTTGCGAGTATTTTTATAATTGATCTCTTATATAATGTCACAAAAGTATTTAGTTTTAAAGAATTCCTTCATGTTTAATAACTGAAAGAAGAGTGTGTTCCTATTGTAAAAAAAATTAATGAAATCTATTCATTCTCAATCTGTTGACAATTTGACAATTTTTAATATTTCATCATTTCAGAGGTTGTGCTACATTTCTTAAAGGTTTAACTTGTCTGTTTCGAAGAAAATTCTAGTATGATCACCGAGTTGTTGTTAGTGAAGTTGTTGAACGAGGGGCATAATTCTGAAAGCTATAATTTTTTTAATAGTTCCCCTTTTTAGCTCACCTGTCACAAAGTGACAGGGTGAGCTTTTGTGATCGCTTTTCGTCTGGCGTCCATCCGTCGTCTGTAAACTTTTACTTTAAATGACATCTCCTCATAAACCACAAGGCCAATTTCATCCAAACTTCACAGGAATGTTCCTTTGGTGGTCACCTTTAAAAATTGTTCAAAGAATTTAATTCCATGCAGAACTCTGGTTGCCATGGCAACCGAAAGAAAAAACTTTAAATATCTTCTTTTAAAACACCATAAGAGCTAGAGCTTAGATATTTGGCATGAAACATCTTCTAGTGAGTGTCTACCAAGTTTGTTCAAATAAAAGCCCTGGGGTCAAAATTGGCCCGCTCCGGGGGGTCATTGATTTTCCCTATATGCATATAGTAAAAACTTAAAAAATCTTCTTTTAAAGAACTCAAAGAGCTATGGCTAAGATATTGAGCATCAAACATGTTCTAATAGGTGTCTACCAAGTTTGTTCAAAGAAAAGCCCTTGGGTCAAAATTGGCCCCGCCCCAGGGGGTAAATGATTTTCCCTATATGCATATAGTAAGAACTTAAAAAATCTTCTTTTAAAGAACCAAAAGAGTTAGAGCTAAGATATTTAGCATGAAACATGTTCTAATAAGTGTCTACCAAGTTTGTTCAAATAAAAGCCCTGGGGTCAAAATTGACCCCGCCCCGGGGGTCATTGATTTTTCCCTATATATGCATATAGTAAAAACTTAAAAAATCTTCTTTTAAAGAACTCAAAGAGCTATGGTTAAGATATTTAGCATCAAACATGTTCTAATAGGTGTCTACCAAGTTTGTTCAAATAAAAGCCCTGGGGTCAAAATTGGCCCCGCCCCGGGGGTCATTGATTTTCCTTATATGTGTATAGCAAAAACTTAAAAAATCTTTTTTGAAAAAACCCAAATAGCTAGAGTTAAGATATTAAGCATGAAACATCTTTTAGTGAGTGTCTACATAGTTTGTTCAAATAAAAGACCTTGGGTCAAAATTGGCCCCGCCCTGGGGTCATTGATTTTCCTTATATGTGTATAGCAAAAACTTAAAATCTTCTTTTAAAAAACCCAAATAGCTAGAGTTTAGATATTAGGCATGAAACATATTCTAGTAAGTGTCTACAAAGTTTGTTCAAATAAAAACCCTGGGGTCATAACTGGCCCGGCCCCAGGGGTGTCATTGTTTTTAACTATATGTGTATAGTAAAAACTTTAAAAAAAATCTTCTTTTAAATAGCCCAATGAGCTAGAGCTTAGATGTTTAGCATGAAACATCTTCTTATGGGTGTCTACCAAGTTTGTGCAAATAAAAGCCCTTTGGTTAAATTGGCCCTGCAACGTTTTGGGGGGGGGGGGGGTTGGAGGGGCCTATATACAGGTGAGCGACCTCAGGGCCATCATGGCCCTCTTGTTTAACTTATATTTTTTATCAAAATTGGTTATTGATATAAGCTATCTGTCATATAATGCGGTTCGGGTTGGAATATCCTTCCCCAGATGTCTCGCCCATGGGCGGGTCACCGAGGGACGGATATTCCAATCCTAACCGCAAATATATGTCAGATATTTTTTCTTGCATATTATACCATATTCCATTATATTTAAAATTCTTTAACTTTATTTTCTATGAAAATTTATATCATTACAACCGTAACTACTTTCTAACAACAGCGTACAAATTACAACTTCATTCATAACGGTCAAATGACGTCATCCTAACCGTGCCATTGTACAGCACGCGACTCATCTGGAACCCCCCATGCCAGATGAAATTTCCGGCATGGGTTAAACTCACGGAAACGCCAGTCTGATATGCAAGAAAGTTGTTTTCCTTAACAGGCAAGCGTAAACACGCCATACAATGCTCTTGTTTTCATCTTTGACTATTGTGTGGCTAGTATATATATATTTTGTTTGTTGTAGGAACCCAGTAATGGAGCTGATGAGCTTCTGCCAGTCTTTACAGATGGGTCTACCCATGTATGATTATATACCAAAGGTAAAACACTATGATGATTATTTTGTTTTCCTCTTGTGGTACAATTATAAAAGTTAAGAAATATACTTGGGTTAAAAGCATTGTGGTCATTTTTAACAATTTGAATAATTATTCTGGAATAACTTAGTTAGCAAGTGATTTGTCATATGAAGACAAGATTGGTAGAACTGTGCAAAAATAAGAGGTGGGTATTACAAAGAATAATAATATTGCGATATTTACAGATATATTGTTATTTATTATATATTTAGAAATGAAATATTGAGAAATATTGATGAAATAAAATGCATATTTTCATTTTCCGTATTTTCACTGTAAAAATTTATTTTTCACTGCAGTGAAACATATTTTCCGTATTTTCACTGGTGTCTTGCCGGACTACTTTCTTTTAAATTCTGCCAGTACACAAAATTTAAGGGAAAGTCTTTCAAATTTTAATGTCAAAAAAGAGGAAAATGTATATAATAAACAGAAAATTCAAGTTTTTTCTATAAATACATGATTTTTTTTCATCTTGTGGCATGAAAATTAACATATTTCACTCGTGGCTACCGCCACTCATGAAATATTTATTTTCATACCACTCGATGAAAATAAATCATGTATTTATAGACAAAACTTGAATATCCTCTATATATTGAAGACTATTTATAATACTTGAAAATCAAGGGCAAGACCTATAGAACCTTGACTTAAAGAGTTAATCGTTTAATATTATGTCCCAATGAATAGTTTGTGACAGGCCCTTTAATAAAAGATTAATAAAAACGATTGTAAATAAAGGATTTGACAACTTAATGTTAATGCCATTTGAAGTCAAGCTAAAACAAGTTGACTATAATAATGATTTTATTAAAAGGTTAAAGTGTCAATATATTACTATATCTGAAAACATATTGCAATATAATAGTGCCAGATAAATATTGCGATGTCCAATATATTGCGATATATTGCACAACCCTACCAAAAATAAATTGATGCTATTATATGTGGAAACTGGAAATGGTATGCTTTGAATTGGACAGTGCTAAGATTAAACTGTATGACTAACAAAGAAAAAAAGCATGTAGCTTTTAGTTCAAGATGTAAATACATGTTCAAAATAAGGGTTTTTTGTTAGAAATACTAGAAATATTTTTCAGATATTTGTTAATGGTTGAAACTGTATGACTATAATGATGATGTTAATATTTCAGAGTGGGGTATTCTACTGTGTAGTGTCACTGTTTAACGGAGCCAGATTTCAGGGATCATTGTGCAAGACAAAAGAGGAGGCAGCAGAATCTGCGGCCAGTGTTGCCTTACTACAGCTGGTATGTAATATATGTTAATATTTGAGCCGTGTCACGACAAAACCAACATAATGGGTTTGTGACCAGCATGGATCCAGACCAGCCTGCGCAGTCTGATCAGGATCCATGCTGTTCGCTGTCATTTTCTCTACTTGTAATAGAGCTGGTAAGCGAACAGCATGGATCCTGATCAGACTGGGCAGATGCGCAGGCTGGTCTGGATCCATGCTAGTTGTAAACCCATTATGTTGGTTTTGTCGTGACGCGGCTCATTTAATTAAGGATTTAACTCACTACAGTATTGGAGCAGTACCTCTAGACGCTTGCAGAAATCATGATCACAAACTAGACAAATCACAATATTTGCAGATTCTTACGTTTTTCATTCATGATCAATTCTTACATTTTCCATTCATGATTGTTTTTAAATCCATTTGAAGAGATGAATTAGACATCTTAAAGTGCATTTTGGTGGTTGAAAAGGCAAGAATTTATCATTTAATCATTCAAGCACCGTTTCAGTGTCCATACACTGGAATATGGTATTAAGTGAGTCACACTCATAAGTTAAAGGGTATAAAGATATAACTAATAAACATTTTCATAGAATATTAATACTAAACTTTAAAATTTATCTAGCAATAATTTTTGTTAAAATGCTGAAAACAACAAATTCTTTGACAGTTGTACAGATACAGAATTATATACTTGTGTTTTATTTTGAGCAAGTGTGTGTTTTAATTTTAAGAAAGACAAAATTTTGTTAAGATCAATACTGGTACATGCACTGATCATATAAAGTGAAATAAAAAAGACAAAACTCCATCATGGAAAGGAATTAATAAGTGTTATGCTTGTTTTCCATTCCATATATATTGTGATGTTCCAGGAAGGGATTCAAGAGTGTTTCAATAAGCTTATAGCTTCCAATAGCTTCCAACACAATCAAACTAAAATACAGAAGTATAAACTAAGGGACATTACTCTAAATGTTTTAATATTTTATCATACAGAAAGGCAGCATGCAGCAGATGGCAGCTCACCCGATGATGCAGATGCCAGGTTTTGTACCCGGAGCTCTGCCACAGGGGAGACAATTCTCATCTCCAAATTCTGCCTTCAGTCCTGTTAACACTTTTCCAGGTATTTTGTTCGTCATCTATTGATTATATAATTGTGCCATGATTTTTTCCTTGTTTTTCATCTATTTATGACGTTAATGTGCCTAGATTTTTTTGTCAGGAGAAAATTGTTTTTCAGCCTTTGATAATCTAAATGTGCTAGGATTTTTACTCAGAGGGGATTGTTTTTGTCTTTTATAACCTATATGTGCCAGAATCTTTTCCTTGGAAGGAAAAGTGTTGAGTGGGTGGATTCTGAATTAAATAAGGTAGTTACATAATAAAGTTGATTTATGAATTTTAATTCCCAGTCTTGTCTCATAGTACAATAGGATATTTTATTTTTTAATGCATTTGATTTAGTAGGAGGTCTTTAAGAATGGTATTCCCTATTTTTGTTTGTTGTAGCTTTTATGTTGTGAATCTACTTTATTAAAGGAAAGTCATGGTCTTATTTATCCATTTTTTGTGAAAAATGGCTGTTTTCATTTAAAAGCCTATTGTTACAAGTTCAAATTGCTATGAAACTATAAAAAAGGCTTCAATACTGTTCAAAACTTGGCACAAATGTTGACTGGACTATAGCCTTTGAGAGAGGATGTCACCGAAAAAGTGATTACTTTTTTAACACCATATCTCAAAAGAAAACAAGTGTTTTGGTCTAAATAGGGCATTTTTTCACTATTTGCGGCCTCAAAAAGGGGGGGGGGTGAAAAAAGCCTTCAAACAAGTCTATATGAAGTAAAGGGTTATTTGGTAAATGCACTATACTTTTCTAATGAAAGTGTCTTTACAAGGAGAATATAAATCTGTTTAAACAATGTTGATAAAGTGTTAGCAGACGTAAATGTTAGCAGATCTGAATTGTCTGAAATGGAAAATGTAAAAAAAAACTTTGATTCACATAGAAACTTTTGATTTATAGCTCCAGGAATTTATCAGGGAAACAGAGGTCAAAGCCCTAGAGGTTACCATGGTTACGGGCAGCAGCAGCAACAGAGACCTTTTAGTGGGGGTCAAGGTCAAACTCATTACAACAGGGGAGGTTACTCTAGACAACAAAATAATTCGGCCAATCAGCAGCAAGGAAGAAATCAGACATACCAAAATCCTGCTCAAGAGATGACAACCAGTCAGCAGCAAGGAAGAAATCAGACATATCAAAATCCTCAAGATCTGTCAGCAAATCAGAATCAAGAAAGCAAAACCGATGAAAGGTCACTGTTCAACAGTCAAAAACAAAGTAAAGATGTGAAAACTCAACCCACTTGTGTGGTTACACCTTTTGTTCCAATGCAGGTACTAATAAAAAATACTAATTCTTGAAGACTTAAGGAAAAGCTCACAAATTGAGAGAAAAACCATAGTAATTTGTCTTCTTTACAAAACTTGAAATCTGGGTTCATTTAAAGAAATTGAAGGACATACATAAGCTGTATTTTTTCACAGATTTCTGAAAGTGAAGTCTCTGTTTCGTCTAAATTTGTTACGTGTTTAGAAGAGCAAATTTGCTAAATGATTTCAAATCATACTGCTGAGTTAATTTCGAAAAGGGACGATGGATATTTATATATTTGAGAAGCTGATGGTGACGCACTTCATATAATATATTCCACATCTTGTCCTGCTTGTTCTTGTAAGAATTTAGTATTATATCAATCAGTCACTATGTAACATGTTATATTCCGCAAAGAAAATAACTAATTGTTTTATCACCTATTCCTAACATTATTTTTCTGGGGAAGTATATAGTTGCTGCCTGTCATTCCTTTGTTTCTTCATTTTGAGGGCTTAGTGCAAAAGGGTTGTAACCCATATGTCATAAAAATGGAATTACAGCCCTTTCACACCAAGCAGTCGATTTATTCCTTTTGTCCTGTCACTATTGCAAGCTTGACTATTTGGGAGAGCTAGTGTACTAACCAAAGTATGGGCGTCACATGTTGGATAATATTTTTGCCTGCAAGTTGGGATCTTGAAAACTCAATTATTGTAGATAATAATTGGAGGCCACTGTCCAAGACCCATAACTCTAACATGGATTTTGACAAAATTATTGCCCTTTTTTTGAATTTAGAAAATTCTGCATTAACTAGGCTGTTGTTGTACTATAAAGCTTTACCAATAGTTGAGTGGGCTGACCCACTGACAGCTCTTGTTAGTTTTTTAATTGATTAATCAGTATATTTGACATTACTTATTGAGGCATGTTGCATGGACTCAGATGTTTTGATAGGATTGAGGTCCTAACATATGGTCAAGGGCCGAGAAATTGATATATAGTTTATATACTGGTTAGTTATCCAGTTTTTTCCTCAATGTATTGTATCAATGCATTTGCTTTTGATGCTGGTACCCAGAACATTTTCTTTGAAGTCGCCACTTTGAAATAACTGAACCAATAATGTTACACCCATTTATTTACTAAAAAATTAATTATTAAGTCACAATGTTCATTTTATAACATGGATATAGAGCACAGAAATGGCTTAGATTAAAAGTATGGTACAATTTCATTAAAAAAAAAAATATCCTGTAAATTTGAAATACACAAATTAAAAAAAAAAGTTAGCCATAACTTCTTACGGCTACAAAGTTCAGAAATTTTGCAAATTGCATTCTCTGTAAAAGAAATCTGCTCAAAGCATCATGTTTTATTTGTTTGATAGTTTGACTTATACTTAATGAAGAGTTCTTAACTTTATTTTTCTATTATTTGTATGTAAAATCTTTTAACAGTTTATTAATCTTTTATAATTTATAACATAAGGTAACTTTAGTTTTTTTTATTGTATTTTATCATAATCTGTGTTTTGTAGTATGTTTTGCAATATGGAACTGTAACCAGAAACACAAAAATGAAAAGTTAAATTTGCTATGATTTCTGAGGCATAATGGGCCTTTAAGGAACCAGTTTTTATGCAAGAAACTAAGATTAAACATATAGATGCTCACAGTTTGTTGTATGTCGTCTTTGTTTCATTTCAGGTGACTCGGAAACATACACCACAGAAAGCGAGGAAAACTTCCGTCTCTGACGACAACACTTCTCGCATCGAGGAAGAAACGTTAGAAAAAAGGGGAGAGAACATACCTGTACGTGAAGTAAAGGGAGATAACTCTATGCAATCTAACAAACCGAAAACTGATTCTAGTGAAACCATTTCTAGTAAACCAGATCCAAGTAATTCTAGGACAGAACGAAAAGAGTCAGGTAGTACTGATAGTACAAGTCCAAAGACAAAACAGTCGACGCCTCCAAGTCCAAAGACAAAACAGTCGACGCCTCCAAAATCAGCGAAAAAAACGGAAACAGGGTCGGCGAAAAAATCTCGAAGACGGTTAGCGGCTAATTTTAATGTGAAACCGTAAAGTGTAGTTTTGAATAGATTTTCCTATTCCAGTGTTTGAAACACATTTTAGAGATTTTATTTATATTTTAGATATTCATATTTTTCCAAGAAGGATAGTTTCTATAATTGTTTAGATAAAAAAAAATTGTGCCACTTTTATAGCTCCTTGCAATGCCACTTTTATAGTTCCTGGCAAAACTAATGAAATGTTGGAAAAACTTTTGTTTGATATGAATTATACAACAGAAGATATACAGACACTGACTGCATTTATTTGTCTTTAAAATAATTACACCTGTACAGGAAAAGCAGGGTGTTTTTTGTTTCCTTAAGAGTATTTAAGTTCCAGTTATTTTACATGAAGACATGTTTTTAACAAAGGTGCTTTGCTACATTGAGAACAAATAGTTTGTTTTAAAAAGTTTTGATGCTTTTCAGCTCTATTTTAAGAATAGTCAGCTCTAACTATTCAATGAAGAGTGAGGCTATCCTAACCCATCTGGGTATTTGCACTAGTGTAACATTTCTGGTTAAATTTTAGTTGCAACTTCTTGCACAACTTCCCATCCTATCAGCCACTGAAGATATCTAAGATTGTAACGTATAATAGGTGTGGAGATCATAATTGGAGTCTCTGTTCAAGGCTCATAACTCTAGCATTAATTTAGACCAAATAACTGGCCCTTTGACTATGAGACCTTAGAAAAGTTGTGCATGCAACATCAGTATTCAATCCCATAACTAGCATGGATTTTGAATGAAAATGACCTTTTTGTGAACTAACAAAACTCCCTGAGTCACTTTTCAAGAGTGGTAACTAAGTTAAGCTTAGTCATAAACATGTATTTTGAGTGAAATGTGTCTCATTGTTCTATGGTCTTATTTAGTATTAAGCATTGAGAATACTTTCAAAAGTAGTTTGCATTGTTATATTTAACGTATTTAAATTCTAGAAATTAATAATAAGATACCTGGTTTCGGTGTGTTTTAAAGGGCTGACCCTGTTTATAATAGAACCATAAGAATAATGGTAAAACACTGCCACTCCCTTCCTGTCTGTCTGTTTTTAAAGTGAAACTTTATTTTATTTTTTAAATAAACTGCAAAATAGTTAAACAAAACATTTATTTGTTTTTGTTCAGTTAAATCACTGTGAAAAATAGACGCTACATGTAATTTTTCACTATTATTAGGCAAATCTTCATATTAAAGTTTTGAAGTGTCATGAATGGAATAGAATCTGCAATTTTCAGTTTGTATTCAATTTGTTTTATTTATGTGACATAATAAAATAGTTTTGTTACATTTACACCTAGTATTTGTTTTTTATGGATGTTATAAGCTGGTTTAATAGAAGAATAGGGAGAGAGTAACTGTACTCACCCAGGTGTCGGCGTCGTTCATTTTGCAGACTCGAGTTGGTACATGTATCTCTAAAACTACTGAAGGAAATTGGTTGAAACTTCACACATTGTTTTGACTGCACAATAAGATCACTGTCCAAAACCTGTAACTCTAACATAGATTTTGACAGAATTATGGCCCTTTTTGAATTTCTGTATTATCCAGGCTCTTGTTTTACTGTCAAGCACAGAGAATAGTCGAGCATGCTGTCCTACTGTCTGCTCATATTTTCTATGGCTATTATTCTTTATAGATTTGTATTAAAATAGTTTTATGGTAACTCTTTAGCTCGCCAGAGCCAAAGGCTCAGGGTGAGCTATTAGTATCAAAGGGGGATGCTCCGGCGTCCGTTGTCATGCGACAACAATCGTCTTCTTCTATAGAAATAATTGATGGATGATCACCAAACTTTGTCTGTACCATTCTTAGGTAGTCTTTTATCAAGTTTGCTAATATTATTTTGATTGGCCCCTTTTAGGGGTCTCTAGGGCTAAAAATAGAAAAAAACTTTTAAACATATTCTCCTACAGAACTAATTGATGGATGATCACCAAACTTTGTCTGTAGCATTCTTGGGTAGTGTTTTATCAAGTTTGCTCATATTAATTTGATTGGCCCTTTTTAGGGGCCGCTAAAGCTAAAAATAGAAATACCGTTAAATGTCTATTTCTAGAGAACTAATTGATGGATGATCACCAAACTTTGTCTGTAGCATTCTTGGGTAGTCTTTAATCAAGTTTGCTCATATCATTTTATTTTGATTGGCCCCTTTTAGGGGTCTCTAGGGCTAAAAATAGAAAAACCTTTAAACATCTTCTCCTACAGAACTAATTGATGGATGATCACCAAACTTTGTCTGTAGCATTCTCAGGTAGTGTTTTATCAAGTTTGCTCATATTAATTTGATTGGCCCCTGTTAGGGGCCACTAAAGCTAAAAATAGGAAAAACCTTTGGACATCATTTCCTACTGAAATAATTGATAGATGATCACTAAACTTTGTAGCATTCTTGGGTAGTCTTTTATCAAGTTTGCTCATATGAATTTGATTAGCCCCGTTTAAGCTAAAGCTTAAATGTCCCAGGTCATGGCAATTCTTCAAATTACTGTTTTAACATATTCTATGCCCAAATTTACTAGTAATATTAGAATATATTGACATTCCAACACTGAAAAGCAGTTGTTTCTGGTGAGCGACTCAGGACCATCATGGCTCTCTTGTTAGAATTAAGATACAAATCAGCCCAGTTGCTGTCAAAAATTGTGTTTGTTTCATTACTGTATAGCTATCACATTACCGCCTCCGTGGTCGAGGGGTTAGAGTCGATGACTTCTATTCCAGTTACCTCTCTGGCGTGGGTTCGATCCCCGGGAGATGCTTTGGTAGTTTAGCAAGGAGGAAGGTAGTCTAGTACTGGTGTAACTCTCCAGGAACGATGGTTAGGAAACTACCTGCCTATATGACTGAAATACTATTGGGAAAAGGCGTAAAATGAAACAAACAAACAAACAGCTATCTCATTGCTGAAAGTGGGTGAATGATTGCTAAACTGTAGTAAGTCCTTTTTTTCAAATAAGTTACTGCAGTTTTGCACTCAAACTTCTTATAGTTACAGAAGCTTTCAACCAGACCACCTACATTATCTGGGTCCGAGGTTATAAATTATCTAAAGCTCAAACATCTCATGTATTTGATTGGAAAGAAACTGTCGCAGAATGTTAACTGACCAATGAAAATTGTTAGATTTGAGACAGTAGTTTGGAAAAAAAGTTTTGTAAACTTGAGGCCTGAATTGTGAAAAAACTGAACCTACACAATGGATTTATTTGTTTCGTTGTCGACATAGGAACCATGTAACATATAGAGAAGGTAAATGTCCTTATAAAACAGGTAAAGATAGAAAAATAAAAGTGTAGATATATATAATATTTCTACCTGATATCAATGTACATTTGAAGAACTGCAAAATAATCATGATTCGTGTGGTATTAATTATCTTGGTTTTCGTAGTGAGGCCAATGCAGGATTTCAAGATCCAACGTCATTTTACTTTGTATGCTGTATGAAAGTTTCCAATTTCATTTTTGTTTTTGTTTGTGTGTTTTTTGTGCATAATCAGACAAGCCATGAATTTTGAAGAAATTCACGAAAATGTCATATTGACAAAACTCCATGAAATTAAGTGAATTTACAATAACTTAAAAACAATAAGTAATTTAGTAACGGATTTATAAATCATGTATTAAACCTTAACCCCCTATATTCAAAACCGGCCGGAAATAACATTATAATCATACAGTATATATATATATATATATATATATATATATATATATATATATATATATATATATATATATATATATATATATATATATATATATATATATATATATATATATATATATATATATATATAAATATATATATATATAATGGTTTTTCCACTTGCGTTAATCACTATGCAATGATGCATTACATAAATATTGTTAAAAACGCAGTTTCGTAAGGTAGAGCGGAAGAGGAAAATGAAGTAAACAGTTTTACAAGTTCATAAAATCGGTGAGTTACAAGATTATTATGACACTTATATTGACTTCTTTACAGGCAGTATTTTCACAATAGTTACTTTTAAATATATTTTCAAGATTTATGGTGCTCACTTAACAAAATTAATATTGACAGGAATCGTTTCGTATAAGTTTTGTGAAATATGCTGTGAACAAGCCGACGTTTACTATTATCATTATTATTATTATTATTATTATTATTATTATTATGCTGTTTCTTTCTACTTTTTCTGCTACCAATATTGTATGCCATGATTTTTTAAGGAGACTACAGCAAGCAGTGTAACAATACTTTAATACAAAGGAAAGACTTTTAAAATCATTTATTCCAAAGGAAACATAATACAGTGAACAAAATGATGCTTTTCATAAGGTGAAATGCTAATTAATTCAATGTACCGGTTTATTTATATGTGACGATGCGTGGGAAAATCACATCGTATTTTATCGTTTGGAAAAATCTATCATGATAAAGCAATTTATGTAGTGAAAGTTATTCGTAGTGTACAAAAATCCTTACATGTTTACATTAAAATACTTATGAAGAGATGTGTTAAAACATCGTGGGTGCACTAGTTCAATTTCAATTAAGTATATGTACATGTATATGATTTCCTTCAGCGTATGCATTGGGAAAATACCAACTAATTAGTCAGTTGCATAATACTAAAAGGCTAGTTGCGTGATATAAAGAGGTCAGTTGCATGATGCTAACTGCTCGATCAGTTGCCTTATACTTGACGGCCAGTAACATGATACTAATCTGTCTTTTGCGTAATAATCGGTTCGTGGCATAACATCATACAGTTGCGTAATACTTATGGGTCAGTTTGCATGATAATGATTAAAACAAATCCATTCCATATGTTAAAACATCTAAATATTTAATTTTTTTTTTCAGTTTTAAGGAGTGTCCGAAGTAAGCGTTCCACATACACTCGCAAAAGTATATATCTTCAGCGTCTTTGCTGGATTATCCTCATAAAGAGCATCGTTTTAGAAATCACAAGAAAACACAATCAATAATGGCTTCAGGACAATATTTTTATACAATCGATCTCCAGATGATACGTCATTCGTATAACAACGTCAGTTGCAACACTTCTCGGTTTATAACAAAGCGTGTTGAAAGTGCTATTATAAATGCGGTTGAAAACACTGAGGGATTTTTAGACACTATATCAGCTTTACATAAACTGACGAATACATTACTGTCACATGAGACGTATCCCCAACTTCTTCAAAAATTGTCTGCAGTCACTATTTCCACTAAGGAAAAGATTATATGCTTTATATACGGTTTGCTTAGGCTAATACCGTTATCCAGTTTACCGTATATTCTTCATTATGTTGGGTTTGAAAGCCTTGCTGTCAGAATCACAAACAACCTGTGGCGGGTAGAGAAATTGGACACGCAGAATTTACAGCAAGTACAAAACTACAACGTTACTTCTATAGCCAAAAGAGCTTGCTAGATGATAATGTATTTCATTGTAGGAACATGTATTTGCAGACATTGTTTTATGACCTTGTTTTAGAGATAGAAAATACTGGTAACGATGATGCGCAAATAGCCGTTGGAAAACTTCGATCGTAACTTGGCTTCGGGTTCAGCTGTGTGAACATGGTGATGGCAAGCAAGTACTTGTAGAAGAAATGCAAGGCAAGGTTCCAAGCTGGGCGGACAAAACCTTACCTGATTTAGTATATCGGAGTAAATCAGCAATAGCATGTGAACTGAATGGTGATAGCGACACTGCTGAGAAACAGTTAAGTGAGGCGCATACACTTTCAGAAGTATTTTCTGATCCACTCATGAAGGCGCTTTTATTCCATGATGCACGGTATGTACACCAGGTACGATTTATGAGGTGCAAGAACGACGCCAACCGAAATATCGTACACGAAGATTGCGTTCAAGCTATTCATTTCTTTTCAGCTTTTGAAAATAATTTGTGTACCTACATGAAGAGAATGCTTTGCTTGTACCTTCTACATAATCTTTTGAAAGTTGGACAAAACTTTGAAACCGATGAGTCGGAGAAGGCCTCATCAGAAGAACTGGCGCAAGCCAGTGACATGTTCTCTTGTCTTGAAAGAAGCTTTCAGTCAGGATTACCCCTCGAGAATCGGCGTAAAATGATCTACTTCGTTCTAAGGGCGAGGCTGCATGAAATCCGAGGTGGAGCAGATTTTGCAGTTTCCTATCTGGACCAAGCTGATAGTATCAAAGATGATGGCACATATTTTCGTGTGGAAGAAGAGCATCTTACACGTTTTAAGAGCCGACTTTATAACTAAAGAGGGTGGATAGCTTATTAACTATAATATGTATTTTTGAAGATGAATGGCAAATAACTTGGATCTGTAAATCTTTGTGTTCAAGGAATAGGTATTTAAAGACAGGGACATCTGTTTCTTTAAATATTTGTTCTTGTGTCTGTCTTGAATGTGCCATATTTAGTGTTATTTAAATATATTTACATTATTTTTGTACTTTGTTTGACACACATGTTTAAAACACTTGTCCCTCAAAGCTGTATATTGAAATCTCGCCAGGGACTTCGTATTCTTTCATGTGAGGAAGCTTTTTAGCTTCGGAACCTCGGTAGTTTTACTCAGGTGCCTGCTCGTAACAAAAATAATACACCTGGGGTGTTTTTCCTCCAGTAAAGCTAAAAAATAAAGTAGCCATATGACCTTGCTGTGTTGGTGCGACATTGAAATCAACCAAAATGTTTTCTTTTAGTTTATATTTAAAGAATTGTTATTGTATATATACTTTTTTAAGTTTCAATATTTATTACAGTTACTTTTCATAGATATATATGAATGATTTTAGTATGAACTCATGTTGATATAAACATACATTTATCATTCCCTGTCATTGTATAAGAAGAAATACGTATAATAAACATAATCTCATTCATTACCTGTTTTACGTACTGCTTAACAAAATAAATTTTCTTACATATTGAAAGTAAGGATATTTATTAGTGAAAACATATCATTAGATAACGAAAAGTGGTTCAATAATATTGTAGAGTTCTACAAGTTAATCATGCTAATGTTATGTATACTTACCCACCTTGGCACTTTGACATTAGGTATACTCGTAATTTATTAATTCTTGACAAACATGTTTGGTGATACAACCAGCTATAAAACACAAATGAGGCATATTTCGCTTTAGAATGACAAAACATACACTCATACAAGTAGTTTATATACTAGTTTTGCCTGTACATGCTTGTGGAAATCCTTGTTTGATCCTTTATCTCAGTCTGAATATGTATTCGATTTTTTCGGACATGTATATTTTCAACTGTCTGTTTATTTCCATGCCTAAATCCTTTAACATTGTACCGAAGCATAATTGCACTAGTTGAGCATAGTCTTATGTTTCCTTAGCATCATGTAACTTTATTTAAATCCATATATATATATATATCTCGAAATATTAGAAATTGTTGTAAACACATTTCACTAGTTTTACATCGACGCAATGCATTGTGGTATTGTTGTTAGTTACTAAGCGTAAATTGACTATCGATCTAAGGTACATGACACTGTTATATAGTCTCTTCTTTAAAGCAGTAGTATAAACTTTGCCGAGATTGCCATTTTGTCCTGTAAATAATCTAAGTTACGGGTGATCAACCATTTCTTTGCGTGCACTTTAATTGGTTGCAAGCAGATTATGTTTGGGATGCATTTACATGATTTACCTGCAACCATTTTCTGGGATGATCAGTCATTTTTGGGGGTGCATTTTGATTGCGGTTGCAGATTTAGTAGCTATATGGTCGGTTTAATTCTCAGTAGATCTACAGTAGTCTTAATAAAAATAAGTTACGCCAAAAGTAAGCGGGCATTTTGATTCACTTTGAGTTTTGATAAGCTGTTTCATTTATAACAAATATTTATACATATTTTATAATTGTAAGTGATAAACATTTCTGCTATTTTGTCACGGTTCACTGGTGCGCCATTTTGTTCTCGCGCGTATTCTCAAACTCCTCACAGTCATTTGATTGGCTTGCCCTCAAATCACTATCATTGAGGCTGGACAAGCGTGTTCTGTTTGTAATTGTTTAATAAATTAACGCATTTCATATTGTTCAAATTGTGCCATCTTTGTTCTAAAATAACCTTTGAATTTGTGTCTGAAATAATATGTATGCACACAATGACACCAGGAATTTCTTTATCAATAAATCGGAAAATCACACCATGATCCAGACACAATACACTAAGACAAGACGTTGGTATACATTTATAATTATTCTTATAAGTTATACATAGATACAATAATGCATTTTATATGCAATTGAACTACTGTCCCATCTGGTTAGCTGAGTTCGTTTGTTCGCCCGTTTTTCATTCGCTTAAATTGAAGACTTAAAAGATTGCATAAATAAGCAAAAAAAAAAAATGACAGTGTGCTGCGAGCAAAAGTAATAACTTGTTTTAATTTTTGTTGTCCGTACGGTATGCAAATTTGTTATTTATGGCTACGAAAATACTTGGACAACTAGAAATAAGTTGATTTCTCGTGTACAAGGAAAAGTTTTTCCTTCCCTTCTTTCTGAATTATATCTGTCGGTTATAACATTAGTTTTATTTTCCTAACTTTCATAACGATGGCTAACTCATGGTATGTATTACTAAGCTGTTACCCGAGTTACTTCCAATGACATTGGACTGTAATGTGTAAAATATAATAAGATCACTCACAGGTATAGATAACATATATTATATGTTTAGAATGTATGTACTTGGTTCATCTTATTGATTATAAACTAATAAAAAGCTCTCTCGATTACTGCAGATATAAAGAGTGATAGATTATTGCAAAAGGTAATTTACTCTCTCTTTTTTCGCCATTACATATATGATGTTATCGAGTAAAAAACATATGTTTGTTTGTTAACACAATTACACTTACTATAGTTGATTTTGTTATCAGTTAGTTGAAGAATTATATACTTGTGATATTATATTGCCCATTATGAAAGTCAGTAACCGTTGAGCTCTGTCTACATTTCACACTTACGTGTGTAAAGTATTGTGGACGGTACGATTATAATGTAGGGTATTGTCTAATCATGATTACGTAAACTGAAGCAAAGCACACATTTGAAAGTGGGTGGATTACCTGTAGGATCCTATAGGATCAACTTTACACACTTTAATTTTATATCCAGTATTTAAATTGTTAAGACAGTTCACCGCATGAAATCTTTTAAACTTGTAATATATTAAATGCATTACCTGCGTAAAAGAATTATACATGCAAAATATTGGTTTCCCAAAATGTTAGTATAAAACGCGGGATAAATCGATGCACGAGCATTACGCTAACATTTTCCCGCTGAGATTGCTTGAGTGTAATCTAAAATTAAGTATATAGTATGGCTTCAGGACAGGATACTAACATAATAAGTCTAAACCCTGCAGGATTTTCTGGACGCATGTTTTTACAGTCTATATCAAAGCGTGAAGTAAGTGCTATTATAGATGCAGTTAATAACACTGACGGATTTTTGGACATTTTGTCAGCGTTACATAAACTGAAGACTACTGGTTTCTTCGTGTCACACGGGATGTACCGGCATTTCGTTAAGGTTGATAATGAACCCAAAGAAAACATCATCCGCTTTATATTTGCTTTGTTAGAAGTTAAACCGTTCTCCAGTTTAACAGATATTCTTCATTTTGTTGGTTTTGAACGTCTTGCTGTCAAACTCAGAAATAATATGAACGGAGAGACGTGTTTTGACATTGGATTCGCAGAATTAACCAATGGTACATATCTGCAGCGCTTCTTTTATAGACAGAAAAGTTTATTGGACGATAATGTCTTGTATAGCAGGAAAGTTTATTTAGAGACATTATTAAATAAGATTGATTTCGAGATAGGGAATTCTGAGGAAAGAGTTTCTCAAAAGGCTGTCGGAAAACTCGCGATCGTCACCTGGCTGCTTGTTCAACAGAAGAGCAATGATATAAAGGCAGTCATTAATGAAATGACAGATAAGCTACCAGGATGGGCGGACAAAACCATACCTGATATCATTTTTCGGAGTAAATTGGCTGTAGCATATGAACTTGATTGTGACAGCTGCGCCGCAGAAACATATTTGAGTGAGGCAGTATCACTTTCCGAAATATATCATGATCCACTCATGACTTTCTTAGTACAACATGACAAACGATATGTATTTCAATTACGGCTCATGAGGCTGAGAGACGAAGATAACCGTATAAAGGTTCAATCTGTTTGCACTGAAGCAATTAATGTCTTTTCCCCAGTCCAAAGCAACTTCTGTGCATATATAAGGAGAATGTTTTGCCTTTATCTGATTCATAATCTCCTGAAGGTTTGACAAAACTTTGAAGTAGATGAGTCAGAGTTGGTCTCTACAGAAGAAGTAACACGATCAAACGATATTTTTATGTGTCTTGAAAGATGTTTCCAGACAGGGGTACCCCTCGAGAATCGCCGGAGAATGATCTACTTCGTTCTTAGAGCGAGAATGCATGAAATCCGAGGTGGAGCAGGCTTTGCACTTGCATACCTGGACCAAGCGGATAGTATCAAAGATGATGGCACATATTTTCGTGTGGAGGAAGAGCATCTTGCGCGTTTTAAGAGCAGGGTTAATAGCTAAAGAGGGCGGATAATTTATTTGATATTTATTTTTTATGATAAATGGCAATTACTTGGATTTGCAAATCTTTGTGTTCAAGGAAAAGGCATTTAAAGACAGGGACATCTGATTCTTTAAATAGTCATTCTTGAGTTTTATCTTGATTGTGCCATATTTTTGTGTCCCTTAAATAACAGAGTTCTGTGCTTTGTTTGTCAAACATATTCAAACACTTATCCCTCAAAGCTGTAGGTTCAAATCCCGCCAGGGACTTTGTATTATTTCATGTGAGGAAGCTACCCAGCTTCGAAACGTCGGTAGTTTTACTCCGATATTCGCTTGTACCAAAAATAATGCACCTGGGGTGTTCTTCCACCAGTAAAGCTTGAAACTATCCTAATGACCTTTGCTGTGTTGGTGCGACATAAAACCAACCAAAAATGTTATATTATGTTCCCCTTATTTCTTTTAGGATAACACAGTTCAAAGCACCATGTTGTTTCATGCATATCGTTTATATTTGAATGATTCTTATTGTATGCATGTATTTACATTTCTTAGTGTACTTAATTTACTTATTATTTTATTTACTTTTAATAAATATGTATTAATGATTTTCGTTTGAACTCATGTTGATATAAACATACACTGCAGTTATTTATCATTCCCTGTCATTGTATAAGGAAAATACGTATAATAAACACGATTTTATTCATTGCCTGTTTTACGTAACTGCTTAACAAAATAATTTGCTTACATATTGAAAGTAAGGATGAATTAAGATGCTAATTAGATATATCATTAGATAGTGGTTCAATATTAAGGTAGCCAAATGTTTCAAGATGGATGCCTGTGACTTAGGTTTTTGGAGCTTGGCAGTCTTATGATGATCAATGTAAAGATCAGTCACCATGTGATTGAAACCAGTTTAAAAGAAAAACGCCCTACAGTGAATATTTGATAAGGAACAATTTTGTCTTTTTCTTCTTCTCTTTAAATAGGCCGAACACAAGTTCTTGGTATCTATGTGATAATTTGAGACAGTTACATCTTTATTTATTACATTTGAGTCTCCTCTATTCAGTTGCTAGTCCTATCATTAAGGCTGGACATGTGTGTTCTGGTCATATCTGTTGGTAAAGGAACACATTTCATATCTCACAATTTGAACCTGCCCTACTGGCCATCTTTGTTCTGAAATAATTTTGAATTTCTGATTGAAATAATGCACGCACGAAAAGACAAATGAGGAATTCCTATTTCAATACAAAATTGTTACTCGATTAATATTCGATGTGAGGACGCTGATTTCAAAGATGTCGTTTGTTCAAACAAAGCGCGCCCTATAAATGAAATAAATATAGTAATTTAATTCTTATAAACACCACATTTACTTATAAGCTTTCATCGTCTATATATTTGCGATGGTGTAAGTAGTTTTCACTCCGAATCACGGTAGTTAGCCACATTGAATTTACCAGTACACAATTCATCCACTGCATCGCTCTTAAGCAGGGTGTCAAGCAGTTGACCAGTTCTAGTTGCCTTCACTTACGCAAGGAGCTGATAACTTCTAGACATGTTAGAGCAGAGATACAACGGGATTGAACGTAGAGAGGATTTCATGATCAATCACAACAAAAGGGACATGTACCGGTAATCGAAACCTTTTCGTATTGTGTCTATAAAATATACGATATAAGGCAACATGTCCTCATTTTTAAAGTCTGGCATGTTTGATGTTGTCGAATTCTAAATATATGTTCGCTCGTACATTGCAACTGGTTGATTTTGTTAGCAAATGAAATATTCTTATCTTTTGATATAAAATTCATTATAAAAATATATAATTCTAATTCAGTAACCGCTTTATCCTTGAAATCTCTTTTGACTTTCCTATTTTTATGTACATAGTATCATTTATTATATTGTCAGTATTGATTATAACTGATGATATTGTATCATCATGATCACCTATCAAAAATGAATACTTGTACTTCTTACCTAAAATTTATCGTCTCGATTTTTTTACTCTTGAATTCTGACATTGTCACGAATCAGTCCATTTCCGTGTCATTAAAACAAGTAATGAAAAGCTTTCGGACGACTACTTTCAAGAAAAAAAATTAATGAATCTCCAACAACCTTTGTCAATATAGTCTTTCAGATTGACCTTTCTTAAAAAAAAATGGCCAGAAAATTTGTCATTCTGCTTCAAGTGTGCTTTTATTTTATTTCCCGAAAGTTTTGTATTTTTTAATTTTGAAAATGTTATTCAATGGTCAATTACCTGAACTACTTTTTCTTCTGTTGCTTTTTGGCCATAAGTTCAATTATAATGATTTAGTATTTTGTATGGAAGTCAAAATACTACCTTGTTTACATGTTTCTACTTTCATTACAAGTAATTGCACATCCAGCTCTTTAACCATCTAACATGCTAAAAGTGCATTATTAAAACGTAATAAAGCTCAAGTCTGTACTTTCGTAAGAAGTACACATTTATTCGTTTCTGAGTTATAGTGTGCCATTAGCCGATTGATGTCATCATACAAGAAAAATGTCCATTTTCGCTTTATCGAAATGACATGGTGAACACCCTCTCAAACTTGACACATTTTACTTCCTGGTTTTTAATTCAAGCTATGTTCGAGGGCCGATGGGTATTTTTATTATAAAGGTTTAAAATTAAACATTAAACCAACTATAAAACTGTACTTTAAACTTCATTTTCAAAACCGGGTTTAATTTTACATTTATCTTCCTGAATGCATTCAATCGTCACTTCGCTTATCTCAACGTACCAAATAAACACACCTTCAATACTGATATACTGATTATTTAAAGATAGCAAAGCAATATTTACCATCACTTGTATTTGCTTAGTCATTATGACTTGCAAATATTATGTAAACCGGTTGCTTTTAAAAAAAAACAGTGGAAAACAATGTATGACTGTGCTTGATTAGGCAAGTATTCCGTGGGGTACTGTGACCATGAACTAAAGACATTTAAATAAATAGGGATATTAAACAGACCACGGCAATGTCCTTACAAAGTGTCATAAAAAGGCATATTTCTTCTCAAGTAATTGAAAAGACAAAACATTTACACATTGTCACTGTGACCTTTACATTTGACCCAATTACCTCAAATTTAATAGTAAACATATAGTAGTCAAAATCAATGTCCCTACTAAGAAAGAATTACTTATCTATATTCCTTCTCAAGTGATTCATAGTAATCACAGCTGAACACAAAGTGCCACTGTGCCCTTTGTCTAAATGTTTTACTTAATTACCTTTATTATCTCAAAATCAACAGGGGTCAACTATTGGTCATGACCAACATCTACACCAAATCTTATGCCAAAATATTCTCTTGTTGTTGGTCGGACACACTTCTTGAGAGGGGTAAAGATCACGGTAACGTTTGACCTATTAACCGAAATATCAATAGGATTCATCTACTAGGCATGACTAACGTCTACATTAAATCTTTGGGCAGTTGACCCCAAATCGTGTAAAAACTGTAGTTGATTAAAGCGTTCTCTGGTAATTGGTTGGACAAGCAGATAGTGACCTTGACCTTTGACCTATTGCCTCTAAAAAATAGGTGTCAACTAGTCAACTTATGTCCCAAGAAAGTTACATCAACCACAGCTGCTTCTTGTTATTCGGAAAAATCAGATATGAGTACGTACTGACCGACCCTATTACTGTATGGTGCAACTTTATCAATAGGGGCATAGTAACATATATTGTAAGATAAACATAAATACTGACGTTCAAATGCGTTTAATAAATACATGTTCTAGTAGTTATGGTGAAATCTGCTTAATTTAAAAGTTCTATTTATATGTCACATTAATATGTACATATATGTCAAAATGAAGTTTAGCCCAAATACATGTTGCGACTTATAAAGCAAGTCTTAATATGTTGTTGACGAACTGACAATACAATATAACATACCTTCCGATTGATCTACTGATACACATACGATATCATCACGCATTTATGGGTGCTGAAATACAAGCATACTTAAAACGGTAGCATTTCAGGTACTTGAAATTTAGTTAATGCATTGATGCATATACATGCATACGATGACAAATCCTAGAACAAATCATCTTTAGTTCTACTTTTAAATAGAAATGTCACCGCAAGAAATTAAAAGTTTGGTGAAAGATTTCTTAACCACTTAATAAATGTATTATATTAACCTATTTGTTACACATGCATATTGTAAATGCTCATTCAAGGCCGTATCGTGTTTGTTTAAAATAGAACTGAAATTAAATATTTTCCCGCTTTTCAAACTATATTTTCCCGCTTTGAAATACGTGAAATCTAAATAATAGTTGTCGAAAATTTCATATTATATTCAATCAAACGTGTATAACATGTGTTGTTTCATTTCTGTTATCATTCATGGATATTTGATATTTATAGTTTTATCGACCTACTCTCGTTTTGATCATAAAAGTATGTACACTTATAATGATAACAGAGTATACTGAATGATTTGTGAGCGTAAATATAATTCGAAAAAATAAAATATGGGTTTCCCAAATTAACAAAATAAACGCGGGATAAAAATCAATGCAAGAGTGGTGCATTTACATTCTACCCGCTAAAGTTGCTGGATGACTCTTTAAGAATGGCTGCAGGACAGATTTCTTGTTCAGACAGTTTTCAGTCGGTTAATACTCGCAATAACCTGACAAAGCGTGAAGAAAGTGCCGTAAACACTGCTGTTGAAAACACGGACGGATTTTTAGACATTTTATCCGCTGTTTATAAACTGAAGATATTTCTTATGGCACAGCATAAGTATCATTATCTTCTGACACAAGTGTTAATTATTAATTGTTCTGATAAGGAAAATATTTTACGTTTTATATATGAACTGTCGGCTTTTGTGTCTTTCTCTAATTTAGTTGGAATGCTACATTTTGCAGGTTTCGAAGACCTGGCGAATAGAATCAGAAATAATATTGGAGACACTTGCAGAGAAATAGGTTATGCAGAACTATCGGGAAGTATGCCTTTTTTACAAGGCTTCTTTTACAAACAAAAAAGCAGGCTAGATGATAATTTGTTTCATTGCAGGAAACGTTATTTGCAGCTGCTATTTAACAAACTTACTTTAGGTATAAGGGGACTTAGTGGAATAGCGTTTGGGGAAAGGCCCCGTTGATAAAAGCAAACTGAAACGGGGGTTTTCGTGCCCCAACAGTGGGGAAAAGGTAAAGACATTAAAAAAAACTAAAAACCGAAAATGTTGAATTATTTTGTACCTTTGTAATGTCAAAAAACTTACCCCCGTCTTGAAATTTAAAAAGTAAGCTAGAAATACCTTTTGGGAATTTTTGACGATGCCCAGGGGACACAGAGAAACACTTTTTTAAAAGGGTAAAAAAAATTTTGAAAATTTTCGGAACAAATATTCTCATCCACCCCATGAAAGCTTTTTTATTCCATGACACTAGATATATTCACCAATTACGTTTCATGACGCATCAGAGCGAAGAAAACCGAAATAAAGTACAAGCTGATTGTGTTCAAGCAATTGATTTTTTTTCGGTATTCGAAAATGACTTGTGTTGTATATACATGAAAAGACTGTTTAGCCTTTATCTTGTCCATAATATCTTGAACGTTGGACAGAACTTCGAAATCGATGTATCAAATGAGTTTTTTTCTACAGAAGAAAAAAAAAAGTACAAAAAAAAAAAAACGACAAAGCCCCCCCAATGGTATTCCCTTTCCCTTGCCTTGAACCCGTTGCTTTTCCAGTCAGGGATTGCCCTGGAAGATTTTTCGGGGAAAGAATGATCTAGCTTGATTCTCAGGACGGAGGAATGCACGGAACTTTTGTTGGTGACATTAGTATTGCTTCTACCTACTTCACCCAAGCCTACAGTCTCAAGGACGATGGCACGTTTTTTGGGATAGAAGAAGATCATCTTATACAAATTTAAGAAACAGACCTTCCCCCAAATCCCATTTTGTAGAAAATTTAAAGGCATAAAACTTTAAACTTATGGGAAAAATATATTTTTAAAAAAAAAACCCAACAACAAAAAACAACCAAAAATAAAAACTAGTTTTTAAAAAAGAAAAAACAAAGGGGGTTAACATATTGAAAAATTTAAACCAGTATTTAATCTTAATGTGTATTAACACCAACTTGTGATAACCTTTTTTTCATTAGGGAATTATAAAAGAATTATTGACTTTTAAATCATTACATTCCCTTAATCATAAAAACACTTATTTTTATTGGTTTTTTTTTGTTAAAATTTTTAAAATTTTTCCCTTTTTTTTATTAACTATTTTTCCCTTTTAAACAAATTTTTTAAACCAATTTAAATCTTTTGCTATCTTTTAAATTTTTAAATTCTAAATTGTTTTTAAATCTTTCCTTAAACATGAAATAAAATGCATGTATCTAAAGATTCTAAATTTATCTCTTATTACATTTTTGCATCGATTTTTGAAAGTTATTTATAGACAGATTATTGCACAAAACAGTTGCAATGGTTTGTGTAAATTAACCTGACAAGGAAGTAAATGTAGTGACTGATTTGATATCTGCAATGATTTGTGTAAATTAACCTGACAAGGAAGTAAATGTAGTGACTGATTTGATATCTGCAATGATTTGTGTAAATTAACCTGACAAGGAAGTAAATGTAGTGACTGATTTGATATCTGCAATGATTTGCATATCACATTTAATAACGTATCGTCTGTGTTTTATCCGTGTGCCCTCTCCTGTTTTTGTTTCGTGTCCTGCTGGGCGGCTCCTTACTGTTGTGTAATATGATATACTCTCTAGTCACGGGGTTTTTTAACTCATTTTGTCGATTTGTTTCTTGTTTACTTTTTGATAAATCCCCTTTTAAACATGTAAAAATTGCTCTAGAAATTTAGATAAAACCCTTATATATATTAAAACAAGTTTTAAGGGATTAAAACTGACCATCGGTCTTTGCGGGAAAATAGAAAACCTTCCCGGATGGCCCTGTAGGGGCTGGGTTTTTTTTTGGGAGTTTGGGTTTTTTAAAATTCAAATTCCTTTTTTTTTGTTGATTTTTTGTTTTTTTGTTTTGGGGAATTAATAAAAAATATTGAACCCGTTTTTTCATACATTTTAAATTTAAATAAAAAAGGGGATCTTAGTTACTTTTCTTTTCTTTTTAAAGGGGCTTTTTGGTTTTTCCCTAACGGGAAAAAAAATCTAAGTTTCAACCCGAAATGGGCGGGGGGGACTTTTCCCTTTCACTTCATTAATTAACAAAACGATCAGGTGCGACAAACGACAGTATACAAAACGACACTTGATCAGGCAAAACAACAAGGAAGAGAAAGACTGTTTTACCTGTTTGAAAAAAATGTACGCAATGATTTAATAACTTTATCTAAAGCTACTCTCCCACACAAAACGGGTCTAAACATCAACATATTTGTTTACGGTAATTTAATATGCATCTAAGTAAAATTTATAGTTTTCACTAGATAGCTGTGACCTAACGATTGTTATGTTTCACTTGACACAGATATAAACAACCCTTTTATCACACGTGTAAACATGTTGCTAGTTTGCAGGTTGCAACAGCTAATAACTTACTGTATAAATCGGATTATCGAATCTTTTTATAGACATAATAATATTTTCTAATATATAGTAGGATGTAGCAATCGTTTGCAAGATAAAGAAAAGATAACAAACAGATCTACTTGCAACCAGTTTACGGGTGTGTGTATAATGTTAGTTAATATTTACTAAATAAAACGTTGCAACGGTTTAAAATTACAGCACGATAAACATAGCAAAAACGTTACTTTTATGGCTATTTTTCTTTGGATAAGACATTATCAATCATCTAGCAGGATATAAATGTATAAATCTATCGTAAAATTGTATCTTTTGATCACATTTTGTTTTAAAAAACTTCCAAACAACATTGTGTGGTATAATGACTTTAAAGAGGGTTTTAAGCTTTTATAACGATTAAATATGTTATTTTCTAAAGATAAATCGTTTTAAACAATTATCTTATAAAAAAGTACATAAACATTAAGGAAACCCCCCCGATACCTCTTCTTCCGGTCTGCTCTCTATATTTAATTTGATAAAGCTGACGATTTGTTTCCCGATCTTTTATTTTTATAAACGAACGTCACTTACGATATATAACGCTATCTTGAAGAAGGTTTAACAGTGAAATGACGACAGAAAATAAAAGCTGAAGGCCGCTTTAAAGCATATATCTTAAAAAAGAACGCTTATCAAACACTTAGGAAAAGTTCAAATGTGCAAGAGAGTTAGTATATATATAGTAATGTTTGAATAAAGGACTTATTTACCGCTTTAGTGCCATCGTAACATTCAGTTGGGTAGGGATTAATGAGTTAGATTAATGCGTCGATGTCATTTCATTTTTCTAATCTACAAAATTATCTCATAAATAAGCCGGACCTGTCACTCCTTTAAAATTACCGTTTAACTTTGTTATTCACTTACTAAATTAATGAAATAGTATTGTTATTTGTAATGGAAATTGAACTTCATTAAAATCAATATACTGAAGTTGAATACTACTTTCAAACAAAAATAACCTAAAAAATAATAACAATAGTTATAGGCTTTCAATTATTCACAAAGGTATTCATTTCAGTAAACGTTTTCCAGGTTTTGTTCTATTATTCATTCTTTCATCGGTCGATACTGTTCATAAGTTTGACATCCCGCATTTGACTAATATTTACTTTATCGTTAGGCGACAACTCTGCTCCATTGTTTTTATTGTTAAATATTGTATTGTTTAGATATATAATCTGCTGATCATCAGACCCAGTGGACAGGATACTTTTTTTAACTATGTATTCGTTGCGTGGTTAGAACCATTCTTGGTAAATACGTTGACTGAAATAGTGTTAATCTTTTACATTTGCTGATACTATCGCTGGGCATTGGTGTTGAAATCGAAAGGGAAAAATAGGAAATTCGTCAATGATTATTTAGAAGTCGTTTTGACATTATGTAATTTGATAATTTAACAAGCTGGTGGTACACCAACAACAAAAAACAGGTAAACGGAATATCAAGTTATAAGTGCCTAAAGAAACATTAACAAAGGTTTTTTTTGCACTAAACTTGCATTCATCCGGATATATTGTTTGTACGTAAGATTGTAATCATTTCCATTGGTGCTGTCCCCGAATATCGTCGTTGTAGTCATCAAAAACAGAACATGAGTCAAGAACAATATCCACCGACTGCAGGTAAAAATCTTTTTCTCCATTTTTCATAATGAAATGTGTTGAAAACTTCAAGAACAAATCTTGACTAGAAATGTGAAGATTTTATGGAAACTTGACTTTTTATCATAATTAATAAACGTACACATACTGAATGCGAATTTTACAAAATCATTGACTGAAATGATAAAGCAAATTAAAATGAATTTTTTATTAATTAATTTTCTACAACACTAATCAGTCGTCGTAATGTTATTTCCGACATCACTATAAACATACGAATGGGCTCGATTTCAATAATCAAACTAGGGATATGCCTCCGATCTGCTTGTAATCATAGGTAATATTTTGCACGAAAGCATTAAGTTATCAGTACAAATATTTTCATTTGTTTTTCTTAATACAGTTACATGTTTCATAAGGAGGATGACCTTCACTATTTTGAGATGTTTGCAGGTAATCTACAAATTAAATCCAAAGACGGTGGAAAAGTTAATTAGCTTAAAGCTGATTATACAGTTAAAATCTGATTGTTTTGTGACCATCGTATTAATAAAACGTGGAAAATATAAGGTAGTAGTTACATAATGACTTTACCTGCCATTGAGTTAGTTTTACCGCTATTTATAAACCTACTTGTCACCAATTATATCCTATCTAACATATTTCGTTATTCCGTCAAAAACGATTTAAACCATTTCTATGTACATATATATATATATTTAATATACCATACTGAACCTTGATTTAATTTATTTTCCTGTCATTAGTTCTTCCCGGACATGTGCAACAGGTTCAATATGGGGTACCTCCTGCAGGTCAATATGGGGTACAGCCTTCGGGTAAGTTAAAATGTCTAAATATTTACCGTCGTTATCAATTGTTTTACCTTGTAAAGTTATGGGTGCGATGGAAACCAAAAATTGTTCATCAGCTTGCTACATTTTGCACTTCGTACTTATGCATTAAAGTTATCTCCATAATCTGTATCATTTATAAACCAGTTTCAATATAGATTAAAATATCTTTTTGATTTTGCGTATTGTCTCGTTGCTTCGGCGCATCATCTCGTTGCTTTGCCGTATCGTCTCGTTGCTTCGGCGCATGTCTTGTTGTTGGGCGCATCGTCCCGTCATACAATTGCTTGACCGTCTAGTCGCTATGGTGGACCGCCTCTTCACTTCAGCATATCGTTTATCTTCTATTTGCATTATCGTCTAATCACCTTGTCCTTTTACGACAAGACAATTCACCAAAGGGATGAAATTATACAGCAATGACACGACAGGGCGATGCGCCAAAATGACTAAAAGATACGTCGAATCGACGTAACGATACGCCGAAGTCCATTGTCCCATCAGATGTCGTTGATACGAAGAAACGATGGATGGCCCTAACTGAAATAATTTTTATAGCATATAGCCAGCGATATTTTATATACGGCCTCGGTATATGTTATTTAATAACATGCTGATTTACTACGAAACAAATCGTAATATGTTAACATGAACATTAACAGTATACATATCTTTCAGTTCCTATTCCGCCTGCTGCAAATTTATGGATGCCTAAACCGGAAGCTTCTTTAGGTTGTCCACCAGGATTAGAGTACTTAAGTATTGTCGAAGAACTTATGTTCAGACAGTTCATGGATATTGCCCCAGGTTACATATTTACTATATTTACTCGAATTAAATCTAAGCGGTAACCGATTTTGATATATGTTTTTTATCAAATCGCTTAGGCCTTGTTAATGTAAATTTGTGGTAACCGTGCGGTTTAATTGTTTATTTAATTGGCTGCGGATTTCAAACACGGTTACAGCTGATGACTGGATGAACTAGATACTAGTAATTGACACAAGACAGCAATTGTCTAAGTTCTCTTTTTTCCTTGATATGATGTCATATCTTAAAATTTAAAACTTAAACATATTTTCCTCATTATGAAAATAATTTTTGTTTTAATAATTTCCATGTTGTTTAATTCAAAGTACCTTACTGTTTATTTATTTTCGTTGTAATACTTTGACCGGTCAGGAAGAATGGGTATGCCAACAGTTGCTAACAGCTGGTACAAAATTGAAAACTACATGGGGCAGCAAATTTATTTTGTCACTGAGGGTAGGTATCCTCGAGTAGTTTACTTTTTAAATGTTATGTTTCATATATTTAAACATAATATAAATTGAATATTGATTGGTATGAGTTATTGTTTGTAAAATTGTCCAAATTGTCACTAGCAATTTTTAACTCAGGCTTCAACTTAATTTGTACGGTAATTCAGTCATATACAGATACCAAAAGTTTATACGCAAGACGTTATTGATTATTTCGGTGTTTTATTCCAATATCTGAGCTCTGGAAATAAAAATGATATAGAAAATTGTGGGCATTGTTTATAGTACTCTATTTCAAAATTTGTTTTATCAGAAAACGTTTACTGGGAAAGCAAAATATATATATAACTGATGAAAATTCTTTCTAGAAACCGACATGAGCGGTGTGTGCCTCCCAGGTCAACGAGGGTATACGATCCACATATCGGATAATGTTGGCAGCGTATGTAACAATATGATAGCTTAAATTGCTAATGTTTAGATTATTAAACGTTAAAGACATGAGCAATTGTGATAATGAAACAGGTTTTATTTATTGATTTAATACTCTACCCTACAGCTCAGCTAATCAATCTATCACATTTTTCATTCATCTATAAACATGCATGTATCCAATATTATGGACATTTTTTACTGTAAATTTTGCACATAATCAAAGAAAATGTGAACAATAAAAGTGTTTGAGCATAAAAAATGGTTACCATTATTATATCTGGAATTTAATTCGAAGATCCTATCAGGCATCTCTTTATCATGACTTTCTCTAAGGAATCAGCTAATAAAACATAACATTATTATTCAGAACCAAAAACATAGGGTCTTTATTCAATGAACATGCGTAAATTAGAACATTTTACACAGACAGTCTAAGACCAGTATATAAAACTACTGATTCTTTCGTATGATGTTACGTCATACCAACACAGAAGAAGACCTCAGGTATACCTGAGTAGAACCATCGACGTTCCGGAAGCTAGCTGGATAGTTGCCTCACGTGAAAGAATCCAAAGTCCATAGCTGAATTTGAACCAACAGCGGTGAGGGGAAAGTGGTTTGAAATCAACAGCCTTAACCACTCGGCCACGGAGGCCCCTACAACTACTGTGTAACAATACTGAAGTTATATAGGCATTATAATATATATTTTTTAAACATTTAACATAAAATAACATTGAAATGTTGAGACAACACTAAGTTACTTATGACAAGAATAATGACTATTTATCAAATAACATGAAGAAATATAGCAATTATGTTTACAATACATCACATGATTTAGACAATGAGTAGATATATATATCCCTTATAGTTTTGTATATATATATATATATATATATATATATATATATATATATATATATATATATATATATATATATATATATATATATATATATATATATATATATATATATATATATATATATATATATGTGTGTGTGTGTGTGTGTGTGTGTGTCAGGAGGTTATGAGGATCTCTAGGAAACCCATCTTCTGCTCATGTTGTCCATGTTGTGGCTGTTGTGATCATCTCATTGAGGTAGAAGCTCCTGTTGGAAATATCATTGGTTATCTCAAGAGCCGGTAGGTGTGCCTTTAAGAATGTGTTTAAAAATGTAATGTTTTGAACTGTTATTCTAAATACCGACATGAATTTAGATATTGTAATGACAATTCAATCACATACTAGATTTGTTGAAATTATATATTTCTTTTCATCATTGCATTAATATTACTTTTTGTAATAGAATATAATATTGTTTCTATCTTTTAAGCTTATTTCAACTGTAAGCAGTTTACACAATGTCAAATAAGCTAACAAATAAAAAAATGCACATATTATGTATAAGATATTTGTTATTTGCAGGAAAAATTTTATGAGACCGGTATTCGTGATAACAGATGCCTCCGACGAGGATTTATTTTCGATAACTTTACCCATGTGTGCAACGTCATCACCGATGTCACAGCAGCAGTTTACGGTAAAAATTTTAATAGTTATTCTTGAAATATCTTTGCATAATATTTATTTAAAAAAATGCATTAACGTACATAGAACTCGTTCGACGTATTGTCTAGACGCCTGACATATAAACATTTGGTCATAGACTTACATAATTCAATGGAAGGCAGACATGTTTGATATAATTGATAGAATACAGGTATATACAGCGAAAAGGAGGCTGTATTAAGTTGTTTTGCATGATAAACTGTTTGTTTCCAGAATTGAAACTGAATTTCGATTTAAATGACAGCTAATCATATTAAATGTTTTGAAGATTAATTCTGCAGAAGATCAGTCAGACGTTGCTACAGTCACTAAACAGTGGGGGAGAATGGACTTTTATTACAGACAGAAGGATTTCAACCTTAAATGTAAAACTACTAGTCACTGTATATTTTTTATCACTTGATAGTTGCAACATTTAAATTTTAGTTTTGAAATTGTAAGATCCTGGGTTTTGATGTATGTCTGATTGGATTATTGTTTCTAAAGACAAGATAAATTCACATTAAAATAGAAAAATAAAATGATAAACAGCTACGATATTCAATTATAAAAGTACATGTATTTCAGTTCGAGATAACAGAAAATTCGATTTGGCACAAAATACATTGACATTGACCAAAAGGGAGTTGTTCAAAAATAACAAAGTTTCTCTGGACACAGCTTAAATGTTTAGCATATTCAGACTTAAAACAATCACCACAAGTCAAGTTCTTTCATAGAAAAGAATTATCCTTAGTGTGAATTTGTGTATTTTTTTCTGAAATTATAGAATAATGTATGGTGGCTGATTTCTGCCATTCGGGGCGCCGGACGAAAACACGAAAATGCGACACAGTCCATATTTTACTCAGAAGGGTGCAAATGCGAAATACCGAAAATATTACAAAATCCCCAGATTGTTGTACTTTTGCTCTGTGGGTTGCATAACACTATAATGGACTCCAGTAGTGACTTTGATGTATTTTCGTGTTTTCGTGTGGCTCCTTACGGAGCGACATTACGATATGACACAACTCAGCCACTATAACAATGTGAAAGATACGAGTAAGCATGTGTTATTATATTGTGATGATGTAAACGATGTTTTCAAAGCTTGTGAAGTTCGATGTGTGGAAAGCTTTTTATTTACTTTAATTTCATTGTAAAAAGATTAATTTCATCTTAACATTTTCCAATAAGAGGCATGCATTGTGCAATTTTCTACAATCTCTTTTATGGGCACACAAAATATTTTGCTTCCTCCACTTATAAGCTTGCACAATCAATGGAATCTTTATAGTCTTTATAATTTCCTTACAAAAATTAAAATTTTATCGCACCAATAATCGCAAAGTGGTCAAACTCTGAATTGAGACTTATTTATCAAAATGACAATGTTAAGTTATGTTTAAAGTTTAGTCTTGTATAAAATTGTTTAATGCCTTTTCTGACATTTTATGAGACACTGTAGGCTTTAGGCAAGGGAAGGTAATTTTGCCCATACTATTTTAACTGTTCTTACTTATCAAAATATTAATTGCTCTTACAGTTCCATTAGATCTCGATGTGAGGTCAAAGGCATTGCTAATGGCATCCATTTTTGTAATTGTAAGTAGCTTTCTATCAATCAATAACCTATCTGTAATGTTAGCATTTTCTCTTGATACTTTAAGTATTATTAAAAGTTAACAATCAATCAATAACCATAAAAATATATCTTAAAAAGACTGTAAGTATAATCTAAAAGTTATCTACATGTACTTTTATGAATATATCGTATAACATGACTAATCACAGTTGTTTATCAATTCTAATCAATTCACTTTTGATTATACATTTGAAAGTTGTTATGTTAAAAACTTTGTTAATTAGCAAACTCATTAAAGCCATATGCTAACTGTCGCTTCACTACCCTTCGCTAGGTAGGGAAGATCAAAGAGTAAGGAACGAAAACGATGATTTAATATTAATGAGATTGGTTAATTATATATATATTTTATGAAATGACATGTCACATGGCTCGCTGTTTTGTTTTTGTTTCTGAAGGATGCAATCTTCTATCCACAACATCAAATGGTACAGCAGAGGAGGAGGGGAAGAAGAATGTGAAGGAAAGCATTGGAAGTTCCAGACTATATATTTGTAACGTTTAATCCGTTTTAAAAAACACTCTCTAGCAATGATGCAAGACATGTGTGATTATTTATACCATTCCCGACTGGGGAATGAATATTTTATAATATTTTATATTTGTGTGAATGTACATATAAAATTAGATGACGAGTGAATTTTTTGCAGAGATATTTCTTAAAAAATGATCTTTTAAAAAGAAACTTGTAAAATTTCAAATTCATGTCGTTCACTTTCTTTTCTTTTCGTTTTGCCGAGGTTAACCTAACAAATTATAACAGAAACTTTACCAGTGACTCCAGTTTCAAATTGCGCTGTTACAATTATAGTTATAAAGTTATCATTTTCTCAGAAACGGAAATATTTTAACAAATTATAACAGAAACTTTACCAGTGACTCCAGTTTCAAATTGCGCTGTTACAATTAAAGTTATAAAGTTATCAGTTTCTCAGAAACAGAAATATTCTAAATTCGTCCATAACACAATAAATGCAACTGACCATTCGAATACCAGTGCAATGTCTGTGATTTCATTATCAATATTTCAGTCTGCCACAATGACGCTTGTAAAGCATTTATTGAATTGTATCCTCAAAGCTTCATATATGTATGTACAGTTTTTATTTGTTTGGGTCTTCAGACTCAAAGCAAATAATTCTATGATTACTTTTATTAAAAAAAACCTTTGCTTTGCTTACTGTCAAAATCACCCAATAGTCCGTCTACATTAATTAATTACAGTTTGCATTAATTTCTCATCCTTCAGAGAATAGATAAATAGTTCTCAACTGATCAAAGATTCATTATATTATGCATAAAGAAGCATTTGTAACAAACCAATTTTAAGTATGATTGAAATAAATGCACATCCATTTGCTTGTTCTAATTGTTTTTATACATTATTACAAACTCAGCAAATAAGTAGGTCACGACAGGTCACATGATTCAATTTACACTTCTACACACTAACACACATTGCAAGCAACTGTCGCACACAGTATCGAACAAATCAAACAAATTAATTTTATTTATTCAGGTTTATATGTAACTTGCTCATAGTTTAAATGGCTCAGTTTAAAGACTTGTTATGTCAATATCACAAAAGAATATTGCTATTGTGTGATTCCAACAAATCAAACACATTCATTTCTTTGATTTTTGTTTTGCTTAGCAGAACTATACTTGTATGAAAATTTGTACTCTACCTTAACAACAACAAAAACAATAACAACAACATCATCACGAAAATATCAGTTGTTAAACTCACATACATGTTCAATAATAAATTATTGTTCTGCCTTAAAAACTTTGTGAGGGAGCTTTCCGGCAAGATTGTCTGTACACACAAAGAACTGTCCTTCTAGCAATACTTAAATTACCACCATATCACAAGTCTTAATAAAAACCCGGTAAAACTAAATGTTGTAAATGACAATAAGCTTGATGGGTTATATATAATTTGTCCCTGTCAAGTGTAGTAGAAGCTGCTCATAGATTCATATTTCAATATTGTTTTCCCCATCTGCAGTCTAAATAGTTCTGACAAAATTAAGTGGGGCGTCAGTTAAGATCGGTTAAAGTCGTTGACTTCAAACCACTTGCTTCTCACCGCTGTGGTTTCGAATCCCGATAGTGATTTTGAATTCTATCAGGTGAGAAAGCTATCCAGCTAGCTTACGGAACGTCAGTGGTTCTTCTAAGGTGCCTTTTGTGCTCGGGGCACCTGAGGTCTTCCTCCACCAGTATAGCTTGAAAGTCGCTATATGATCTATACTGTGTTGGTGCGACGTAAAACCCAACAAAAAAGCAAACACAAAATTAAAGTGTTGCAGACGGTCTACATGTAAAGGAATACTTTTACGACTGTGTAAACATTAACAATACAGTCGAAAGTACATTTGCGGTCACGTGATTTCCCGCGCACCTGGCAACATTTTTAAACGTATTAAGTAAAAAGGATAGAAAAGAACAGAGTATTCCTCATTGAAGCAGCTACAGAAAATTTAATAACGGCAAAGCATGGGGTGAGCAAAAACATGGGGAAAGATAAGCTTAACACATGTTTCTTTTGTTTTCTAATTTACCTGATTACCGCTCTAGTTTAGTCTATTTGTGTCAGAACGCGATTTCTCTTGTCAAATATATCGATCTTTATATAATTAAAATGAGCTAAAGATTGGTAAAACAGATAAACACTAATGTGTCTCTCAAAATACAGTGATACATCAAAAAGGAGGAAATATATCCGCTTACATATAGACGATATCAAATTATTGAAACGCTTTCCGCGTGATTAACAATTGCTAATAATAAAGCACCCCTTCTAGATAGAAAAAGCGTCATGACGGTCATCCTTAAAATCTGCGTAAGGATAAAGGATATTATAATTAAATATCACAAATGACTATGTAAATATATCCCTTATACTTTTTGTATTTATCACGCACAGGTAGTTATGAATATTCTGAATTAAAGTCAAACAACGTGATTGTTACACATCCATATTATATTTCAACGGTGTATATCTTGTTTGCACTGTCTGAGTAAAACAAAACTAGTATTTTAAGAAAACTTCAGCCCAAACTTGAATTTTGTATTTCGAACTGAGCGCTCTTGATGGTGTTGATTCTGTTCAGTTGTTCAGTCAACTGCCTATTATGACTTTGTTTTTCAATATTCAAGGCCTCTCCCTTCTTTAGGGGTACTTTGATTTTTGGACCATTGGTAATTTAACGATCATTTACACTTTCGTTTTAGTTTCCATTCCGTCGTCAAAGAGCACATTAAATGTTCATAAGAGACACCCACCATGGTTCAACCTGTCTGTGATTTCAGGACATTGAATAAGTTACTAAGTTACAGGTGGCAAAGCTTGAAGTTTATAAAGAAATATATACAGAGCTTTGGGAAATATTAACATCTGCAAACATTATAAGCTAAAGAAAGTAAAATCAAAGCACAGAAGGCGCTAAATTTGTTTGGGTCTCAGAATGTCAGAAAGGTGAAGGTTGTGAGATTATAAACCAATTTGTTTGTATAGTGTCACCAATGCTGTTTCCAGTGTTATAACTATAGTAAATTGGCTATAAGACTAATTGCAACACTGCACTAATATTCAATTCATTGTTTATTTGGCCCTGAACTGGGGTTTGAACTCCAGACCTCTCGCTTCCAAAGCGATCGTGTTGGCTTAAAAAAGTGGCCTGAACTGAGGCTTGAACTCCTGACCTCAGGCTTCCTAAGCGAGCGTGTAAACCCCTCGACCACGGGGACTTATAAGCTAACAGCCTGAAGAACACCATATTACTCTAAATTAGAGTTTGTAACACTTTTTAATTTCGATATATGTATTTTGTTCACGGTAAACCTGTTGTTTAACACTGAAGTTAATAATCATGGAGCTGAATACAAGCATGCATATCGATAAGAATAGCACACTATTAGAAATCTTCGACCAATCGGCAACTTCTTTTTCGTTACGAAAATTAAGTCATTTGACAATCTTTACGCAGTGATCTCCCTTAAGTTTTCGGCGTTAATGTACATATGAAGGGAAGTAACCGCTTCGAGGAGTTTGGACTGCTTTTGGCATTTGCAAATAAGAGCATCAGGGCCAAAATTTCGCTACCATTATTTGTTTGGTCTGACGACCCAAACAAATAAAAACTGTTGCATTTTTCTGAGCTGTTTAAGCTTAGATTAAAAAAAAAACAGTATGATTGGCTTATTGAATGTCTTTACTGTACAGTAAAATATTCCAAAGTTATTTATAATTATTTCAGTACATCTTAACTGCCTATGAATAAACATAATACAGTAAACTATGACATTGATATGACATGTTACAACACTTTCTACGGCAATTAATTTATATCTATTTTATAATTTACATTTTCCCTCAGAAATATGTCTTGTTTGTTGGTGATTCCATATGAAAGAGGAGTTATAGAAAGACTGTTTTTGATACCCGCGTTGTGTCTACACGCGCTCGGGTTAGATAGAGACACTAATTCAAAGTCAATTTCAACAGTTTTAGTCTCGATTAAATAGTCCCCTTTACCCGCGATTACACATAAAATGAACTTAAAAATGATTTAGCTCTCCGTTTCCTTTAAAGATAAATGAAAAACAGAAAAGTACGTAGCTTAGAAGAATAAGCCAAAATAATAAAGTCGCCCTAAATTGGCAAATTTATATATATTATTGGTTTTAAAACCTCAGCATGTTCAATGTTTAAGCAAAAGGGATGGTAAAAAATGTAATTGATATGTACATTCCGTTAAAATAGTTTTAACAAAAGGGTTATCCAATATCAATAACATTTTGATAGATTTTTGTCATTTTATTCAATAATAGATCTACATATCGAAATAGTCCTTTGCTTTATGATAGTATATTTGTATGTATATTGACATTCATCTGCATTTTTAATATGATTTAAAAAAAAAAAACACATTGCATCCACTTAGCTGACTTATTAAAATAAGCAACTCACCTGTAGCACAATACATCTATTTCACTCTATGAAATATATTTCTTACGTGTATTATGTTTTACAAATATCCTCTATGTATTATTATTGGGTATATTTTTAACCTAACATTATTCATTTTTAATGTTCAACATTATTTTTTGTCCAATCACATTGAAGTATTTTTCAAATTTCTGCTCAGTCTAACTTTGGTTAATGTGTACTAACTAAATAAAATTTACTTAATCTGTCGTCTAACCAGTCTAACAAATTTCAATGATGCATTATATAAGGGAAGAGTTAGAGGTGTGGTTTGCACTCTGAATTGTAAAATATCTAGAATAGCAAAACAATGCCAACGTAAAAAATTAAGCGAGGTCAGGTGTTTTTAAATGTGAGGATACAATCAATTAATTTATAACATAGATAATACATGTGGGGCACGCAGAGATAAATGATTACATAGTAACTTTTTTATATGAAAAATGTCTGTTATAAATTGCTGACTGTTTTAAACTTTATATTTTCTAGAAAAAGTAACCAAAACATTATTTTCTTTCAGTCGATAGGAATGCACTGCATTAACAATCCTTGATATTAGAATACAATGTTTACATTTTTGGCTAGAAAACTCATTTTAAATGGACCCCACCTATAAACTTAAATTGACACACAGAAAAATAAAAAAAATCAACTGTTTTTCAAATGAGCAAATCAATAGGAATTTTAAATGTTAGTGAATATCTTGAAGCTAATAACGAATCTGTATCAATTAATAATCTTTAATGTATTTTTCTCAGATTTTTGTTCCAGATATGATAAAGGTATAAATTTTGTGATATTTCAGTATAACATGTGCCTAATTATATGTTGAAAGGGCCATTTATTTAGCTTATCTAAATGTGACATGTTAGAAACTTGACAAGGTGTAGACATCTTAAGTGGAGCTATAGGTGATTTAGAGAAATGCCTTGTTTTTGGTTGAAAAAAATAATGTTGATCATTAAATAGGTTAATGTTTAATAATACACATTAACAAAAATATTGGTCGCCTGCCTGCGGCAGGCTTGACCAATTATTTTTGTTAATATGTATT
This sequence comes from Ruditapes philippinarum, assembly GCF_026571515.1. Classification (NCBI taxonomy): domain Eukaryota; kingdom Metazoa; phylum Mollusca; class Bivalvia; order Venerida; family Veneridae; genus Ruditapes; species Ruditapes philippinarum. The sequence continues at coordinate 115,682 of NW_026866021.1, read as the reverse complement.
ATTAAACACTAACCTATACTTAATACGTATTATTAAACACTAACCTATATATAATTACATGTATAGAAAAATCAGGACATTTCGTTGAAAATCAATAACATTGGAATGTTATTTGGGAATTCTTTAGGAATTTCGAGAAGTTAAATCAAAAACGTAACCGATATGAAAACAATTAATATTTTGTTTTATTATATTTACCATGTTAAATTATTTATAACTTGCTACAAGGTCATCTCATTATATGTAGCGTGTATTATCTAACCTTAACCTTTGGAAACTTAATAGATGGGTTTTTCCGAAATACATGTAGTTAACATCAACTAATATATTTCCATTTTCGTTTTCGTTGTAAAGGAAATTACAATCTATTCCTGCTAGGTGCATTAAGCATGAAGTGTAAGAAAAGACAGGTACACAATGATTTGGCAGAGATTAGCGATAACTACAATTTTAACTATATGTGCAATATTTAATTTGGCAACAGGTAAGGCTAATGTATTCTTAAAGTGACATTATGTTCTTGTTTGCATTGTCAAGTTGAGCTGAATTGACTACATGTTTCAACAGATTGGCTGCTCTAATGGTGATTGAGCAACAATTGATACTTGAACATGTTTAGGATAAGATATAAATCTGCCTGAAATGTAAAAAGATTGCCACTATCATAAAATAAACATTACAGGTAAATACCGATGAATATGTTTAGAAATTTCTATTGGCTACATGAGTAATGCGAAGTTATTTATAAATTTGAAAAGAATTATGCAAAAAAATAGCTTTCACGGTGCATTATCAGTGGCGGATTCAGGTCCGGGCTTCAGGGCTGCAGCCCCCCCCCCCCGCTCAGCCCAAAGATACGTTTACCAGCTTGGCTGGAATATATTTTTGGCAGTTTCAAACTTTATTGGCTGTAGTGTACTCCTTTATCAAAACAGTAATTGCTGTCATCCAGTTGTTAATATCCTGCCTGGGGGCTTGACAGAAGTCTTTATCTATCAACATGCTTCAATGACTTCAATGTTTAAACTGCACAATTGATTGGTTTATTACTTTCCAAAGGTCTAATAAAATTAATAGTCGCAGATAGTGGCAAAAAGATGTGTTACATTGTACATCATATTTTACTATCTTTGTTTTTCCATTTCCTATAATTAAGAAAATAAAGAAATTGAAAATTATTATTTGTAAATTAAAAAGATGGCAAGTTTTATAAAGATAATATTAAAGGAATCGCGTTTTAATAACTTGTTTTACTAAGATTTTTATTAAGATGAAATAATTGGTTATATGCTTTTAATAACTTTTTATGGCAGTTATATTTTTAAATAAAATTTAAATTGTACTGACCTCTTTAGTATTTAAAATGGACTCATTGATGGGAAAAATTCTAATTGAATACTAGTGTTTGAAATTATTTTTGTTTGTACATTAGGAAGGCAGTATTTTAATTAATACCACTTTACTTTGGAAAATCGTCTATTATACAGATAAGTAAATTGATCAAGTGTTTGAATTTATTTTTATCATCAGTTGTGCATACATTGGTTAGTGTGCTGTTATTTTGTGAATACTCACTACTAAACACCAGGGGGATTTCTTTTTGAAAGACCCTTGCCTGTAAACACTTAAACCTATACAAAATACAGTGTTTTGTAAAATCATCCAAAATGTACCATAAACAGCACTAGAAAGTCAAGGAAATAACACCATTTTCAACCTCATATTTCAAAATTTTCCCGGTCTATGGGAGGGGACACCCCTCCCAGGCCCACCCCAATTACATAAATATTTTTCTTAATTCCGTATCACCCAAAACGTTTGCAAAAAAATAAATAGTATACTCATATATAAGCGAAGTACATTGCCAGTCATAAGATGAGCTATAAACACATCAATTACAATTTTTTTGTGAAATGAACAAGATGCTGGCCCAATCTTCAATTTTCGCCCGTTGCATTATTTTGTCAAATTCTTCCACCCATGTGTCAGCCCCCCACCCCATGTTCTGTATCCGCCCCCTGATTATCATTTAAAGCGTTGACCCTTTGTCGACAAACATTGTATTTTCAAAGTTGTTTGTACCCCGGTAGAAGATGGGAAAAACCCACATTTGCCAAGTTCCGAGTATTTGTTTGTACCCCGGTATAAGATGGGAAAAACCCACATTTGCCAAGTTCCGAGTATTTGTTTGTACCCCGGTATAAGATGGGAAAAACCCACATTTTCCGAGTTCCGAGTATTTGTTTGTACCCCGGTATAAGATGGGAAAAACCCACATTTGCCAAGTTCCGAGTATTTGTTTGTAACCCGGTATAAGATGGGAAAAACCCACATTTGCCAAGTTCCGAGTATTTGTTTGTACCCCGGTAATAAGATGGGAAAAACCCACATTTGCCGAGTTCCGAGTATTTGTTTGTACCCCGGTATAAGATGGGAAAAACCCACATTTGCCGAGTTCCGGGTTTTTGTTTGTACCCCGGTATAAGATGGGAAAAACCCACATTTGCCGAGTTCCGGGTATGTTAACAAGTCAATGTTATTTGTATTTTATGTACGTGTTATTAATCAAGTATTTTATGGAGTGTTTTCTCTCGTAATCCTTTAACACCGACATGAAACAGATTCGCTACTTAAAAATCCACGTGACAAAGATATGTGACTATTTGTTCTGCTATTTGGAAACACCACTTGTCGAGCACGGAAGGCACCTTAGGTTTTCCTCCACCATTATAGCTTGAAAGTCGCCATATGAACTATACTGTGTTGGTGCGACGTAAAACCCAACAACAAAGGAAACACAAAATTAAGGTGTTACAGACGGACTACATTAAATGAACACTTTTACGACTGTATACAGGTGAAAGTAAATTTAGGTCACGTGATTTCTCGCGTACCAGTCAATGTGAACATGGCAGTATTTTTAAACGTATTAAGTAAAATGAAAAGAAAAGGACGGTATATTCCTCGTGGAAGCATCTACAGAAAATTTAACGGCAAAGCATGGGGGAAAAGATTAGCATATGTTTCTTCTGTTTCCTAATTAACTCAACAAATTATAACTGATTACCGCTCTAGTTTAGTCTAGTTAAATATTCATATGTTATTTTTAATTATTTCAGTACATCTTAAATGCCAATGAATAAACATAATACAGTAAACTATGACATTGAAATGACATGTTACAACACTTTCTACGGCAATTAATTAATATCCATTTAAAATTTACATTTTCCCGCCGAAATACGTCTTGTTTGCTGGTGATTCCAGATGAAAGAGAAGTTATAGCGCGTTGTGTCTAGTGGACTTTGCTACACGCGCTCAGGTTAGATTAAGACACTAATTCAAAGTCAATTTAAACAGTTTTATTCTCGACTTAACCCGCGTTTATAAATAAAATGAATTTAAAAATGATATAGATCTCCCTTTTCTTTAAAGATAAATGAAAAATAGCTTAGAAGAATAAGCCAAAATAAACTCTTAGTCGCCCTCACGCTAAATAGGCAAATTTATATGTATTATTGGTTATTTTCTATTCCAAGTGTCTGCTTAAAACCTCAGCATGTCCGATGTTTAAGCAAAATGGATGGCGTAAAAAATGTAATTGATATGTAGATTTCGTTAAAATAGTTTGATAGTAATCCAATATTAATAACATTTTGATAGATTAGATTTTTGTCATTTCATTTAATAATAGATCTACAAATCGAAATAGTCTTTTGCTTTTTGATAGAATATATGTATGTATATTGACATTCATCTGCATTTTTAAGTTGTTTCGACATGAAAGAACTCATTGCATTATTAAAATAAGGCACACACTTGTAGCACAACGCAATTATTTCACTATGTGTAATATATTTTTTTACGTATATTACGAGTATATTTTATAAATTTCCTCTATGTATTATTATAGTATATTTTCATACCTATCATTTTTCATTAATAATTATAGATCGTTGAAAATCAATAACATTGGAATGTTATTTGGAATTCTATAGGAAGTTTAGAGAAGTTAAATCAATAACGTAAAATAATATACCTTTTATGTGAAAACATTCAATGTTTTGTATTATTATATATATCATCTTATATGATTGTTAACTTGTTTAACTCATTTCATTATTAGATATCGTTCAAGCTTGTTTAAGATGTGTGTATATGTGGCACTATAAATAGATGGGTATTTCCGAAATACTAGTTATTTATACGTTTTATACATTTATATTTTCGTTTTCGTTATAAAGGAAATTAGAATTTATTCCTGCTAGGTGCATTTAGCATAAGGTGTACAAAATGATTTGGCAGAGATTAGCGATAACTACAATATCAACTTTATGTGTAATATTTAATTTGATTTCAGGTAAGGCTAATGTTTCTTTCTTAAATAGATGTTATCTGAATCTTGACAAATATGATATGGGTTTCCCCATCTAATCTTTGGTGCACTACCATTCACAATGGGGTAATCAAAGCTTTTATACAGTGCATTTACAAAGTTGTGACTGTATGTTTGTTTGCACATGGGAAAACACACATTTCCTGATTCAGGATTTTTTTTATTTTAGTAAAATGAATTACAATTCAATGTAATTTGTATTTTTTGTAATTGTTATTTATCACGTATTTTGTAGAGCTGGTTATTACATATTTATTTTATGCTTTTGGGTTGATTTATGATTTATCCGTGAAAATTATATTTGGTAACTTCAAAGTAAAAATTATCAAAAAATAATTTCACACTTTTCAATGAAGGGAGTACTTTTTAAAGATTTTCTCCATGTGGTACCTCAATTTTATTTTTGCTAACAATTCTGACATTGTCAAGGCTGTTTAGAGAAAATGCAAAGCTGAAATTTCAAAAGTCATAAAAAAGAAAAACTTACTTCATTCAAATTACAAATAACTAAATAGAATCTATCGTCTCTAATTTTTGTTTTGTGCATCTTGTAACAGCATTGGAACAAGTGGACACCTACTGGTTCCATAAAGCTATAATCATCCCAATGAATTTAATTTGTACAATACAGAATTCCTGTATTTGTATTCTAAGTACCCTAGGATAATATCACAAATACTACATGTGGAAAATCTTTTATGAGGGTCATATTCGATCTGAACACGTTTTAGGTGAATGTATGGGAGTTTTTCATTTTAAAGTATATTCAGGTGTTACAAATGTGATTATTTGTTTTCATTATTTATCTAACATACCTGAATGTGCCAGTGGCAAGGTTTGAAATTTATTTTAACCTATTCCTGTCAATATGGTTATAAGTAGAATATTAGACCCATTCATAAGCAATGTAATGACGTCATCATAACCATGCAGCGCAATCATAAAGACGCCAAAATTATGTAATTTAAAACGTACATGATGGATGTATATATTAATTGATAATATATAATTATATAATCATTATGAAACCCAGTCTGATATCTAAGTTTAAATGGTTGAAAATCAATAAAATACATGTAATGCTTAAAATCAATGTATGTATAATACTTAAACCAAAAAAGCGCTTTCCTTCTTATTAGTTCCTTTCTTAATTAGCGACAGTAGGATCCGTGTTAGAACAGCAAAATATAAATAATATATTTATAAATAAAATGAATTAAAAAATGATATAGCTCTCCCTTTCCTTTAATGGAAAACAGAAAAACAGAAAAATACGTATCTTAGAAGAATAAGCCAAAATTATATCTAAGTCACCCTCACGCTAAATTGACAAATTTATATGTATTATTGGTTAATTTCTAAGTGTCTGCTTAAAACCTCACCATGTTCGATAATTAAGCACAAGGCATAGCGTACAAAATGTAATTAACATGTAAATTCTGTTAAAATAGTTTGACAAAAAGGTAATCCAATGTTAATAACATTTTGATAGTTTTTTTGTCATTTTATTAAATAAAAGATCTACAAATAAAAATCTTCAAATCGATATAGTCCTTTGCTTTTTGATAGTATGTATGTATATTGACATTCATCGACATTTTTAATATGTTTCGACATGAAAGAACACATTGCATCCACTTAGGTGACTTAGTGAAATAAAGCAAATATCTGTAGCACAATGCATCTATTTCAATCTGTAAAATATATATTCTTACGTATATTATGTTTTACAAATATCCTCTATGTATTAATATCATTGGGTATATTTTTATACTATGTTTCATTTATAAATATAGATCGTTGAAAATCAATAACATTGGAATGTTATTTGGAATTCCAAAGTTAAACCAATAACTTAAGCAATATACCACTAATGTCAACCGACATGAAAACATGCAATGTTTTGTATTATTATATCTAACATCTTATATGATTTTTAACTTGTTTACAATGTCATTTTATTATATCAGATATCGTTCAAGTTTGTTTAAGTCGCGTGTATTATCTAATTTTAACCTTTGACAGATTGGGTATTTCCGAAATAGTTATCTTAAAATATAAACAAAAACATTCATTTTACCTTTTCGTTTACGTTATAAAGGAAATTAGAATTTATTCCTGCGAGGTGCATTTAGCATTAGGTGTGAGAAAAGATAGGTACAAAATGATTTTACAGAAATATACGATAACTACAATATTAACTATATGTACAATACTTCATTTGACTTCAGGTAAGGCTTTTTTATTTACTAAAAAAGATGTAATCTGGAATTCGGCAAATGTGGGCTTTCCCATCTTATCAATGAGTACAAACAAATTTTGACAGTTTCATTGTGCATTATCATTCACAAAAGGGTAATCAGAGCGTTGCGCCTTTTGTCGATATACTCGTACATTGTATTTACAAAGTTGTGACTGTAAAAAGTTTGTTTGTACACCGGTATAAGATTGGAAAAACCCACATTTGCCGAGTTCCGGGATATTTTTATTTAGGTAAAATGTATAACAATTCAATGTTATTTGAATGTTTTGTATACGTTATTAATCAAGTATTTTATGGAGCTGTTTTGTCATTTTTTTCTCTTGTTATCTATCAACACCGACGTGATACAGATATATTCTTTTTATTTTGCTACGACAAAGATATGTGACCATTTGTTATACTATTTATAAACACCATGTGTCACGGTTATATGACTTTTGTTCCCTTATCTATAAATATAAAAGTGATATGTTATTACGTTTTCTATGATTTACATGCGTGGGTCCTCGATCTGCTCCCCTTTTAAATTTCAATTTTGTTTAGTTCCGCCCATTGTTTTCTCATTTAAGGCACACACATTCTTTCACTTTCCATACGCCACTTTTTTAACATGTTCCATTGAAGATTCCATGATACCCGCTGTATGAACACATCTGCGGATGTTTCAAACATTCAAATTTTACCAGTTCATATTATATGTTGAATAATGCTTAAGCCGTTGCTAGTGAGCGTGGACGGTATTTTGCACCTGACAGTACTGTCCATGAATATACTCAATCAAACCGAGCCATGCCTTCTTCTTTTGGGAATCTTTATTTCTCTCTATTCAACCCCGCTATGGGGCAAGCCTTTGTTTCAATGAGCAAGAAATTAAACTCATTGCTTTGTACTGATTGGTTCCATGAACGAAACCGAGAGTTTTCGAAAAGCTTATAGATTCCAACACAGTCGAACTAAAATAAATTCGTAAAAACAAAACTATGATTGACACAAACATAACACAGGTTTTACACTTTTTGTTTCGTTATCTTTGACACAAGCATAAAAGATACATGTAAATATTTGTTTTGATACGATATAAGATAAGATATAATAAATTTGTCTTATGTTTTCTAAAACACACTTAAAGCACATTACATAAACATCACATGGCTGTTACGGCAATAATGGATATTGATCATACGAGAACTTGTTATGCCATTCTCGTTTTGTCTTTTTTATTATCTACCGACATACCTTTAAACTTCAATTATATAAAACACACAAATCATCAAAATAAACACGTGCAACTTGTAACAACATTATGTACGAATGGATTCTTAATGATTATTTTGGCTAGAATTATTTCAGTGAAATTAATTTGAACTATACTGAATACCAAGATTTGTATAAATTTAAGGACCCCAGGATGATATAACAAATATTACCTCTAATGGTCATATTCGATCCGAACACGTTTAAGTTGCGTGTATACAACGTATACAACATATACACCATTACTTAATTGATCCAAAGATATGACTGTAGAATAGTTCAAACAACATATACATATCGTTTAAGACATTGAAAATTGCACAATAGTCATTTTCTGTTAAGTTTCATTATTTCATTTCTTGTGCACAAACCTCATACTTAACTTATATTGATAAACTCTCAAAACTTTTAAGTTGTTTTGAATTTGTTTTCTTTTAATTTCAGGCGGAAATATTTCTATACAAAAACACGATAATAAGACTGGTGAGCTGTCATATGAATGTGGTAGAAATGCTACACTTACTTGTAACTTTAAGAAGAGCACATTTGCCATTTCGTGGATGAATGCGACCGATGTTATACCAATTGTAAAATGTACACACAATTCACAAAATAAATGTTTTTTAACCCCTGATTATGAAGGACAGTACAGATTTACATACGATATACAGGGCAGCTTCAATTTGACAGTTATAAAAATAACCAAGGAAGACAACGGGAGAAAGTTGATTTGTTCAGACGGTTCTGATAGCGATTATGAAGTTATAAAAGTTACAGGTTAGCTAGCATAATCATTAAATTCAATGTATGTCTAGTTTTCGTATGATTGTTTTGAAATGTGCAATACACAGAAATAAACTAACTCTTTTGAACTTTATCTTGATAGTTGTGTCTTAAAGCATATATTACAACGTGTTCTATGGAATGTCCCCATGTCTTTCTTTCCCTCAAATATAGAGACAGGCTAAGCATGCTTTTAGCACTAAGAATAAAACACACCATAATCAGACAGTTCTGTTCTTACATTATTATCAAATTTGTTTCAGAATTAATTTATTGATTATTAAATGTATTTACAGACTATGAGCCTCTTCTTTTGGAAGATACAATAAATGGGACTGTAGGGGCGATATCGGGCTGTATATCTCAACACACTGAAGTTTATTTTAAATGGATAAAGGTGTCAGTAAGTTCTTTTATATTAATTTAAGTTACAATGGAAATAAACTTCCTTCATGTACTTTGATTGGCGTTTTGTTCTTTATGACATAATTCTCGGTTCAAATGTCATTACTTTAAAAACGACTAGTAAAAGATACGTATTATATGATGCATCAGGTCCATCAGATTCGACCTGTAAAATGTTTGTAGGACAAGGACAACTAGAAGACGTGATTGAGTGATTTCATTATGATGTATTGCAACCATAAGAACAGAAAAAATACAAAAATCATAAATTGACTAAAACACAATATCAAGTCTCAGTTCTGCAACATTAAACGATTTTGCCATTCTCACAATCCTAAATTAAAAACATCTGAAAATGATATCATCAGAAGCAAACTTCAATCAAAATACCAATTATAGGATTATACACAGTCAATATGACATATCAAAACAGCCGACCAGGATGTTTTATCAGAATAGCGATCAAGATATTCTTACAGTACGTATTTGGCATCACCATATACCACAAGTATGACTATGGGGCCAATTACACAAAGTCCAACTATTGTTCAACAAGAACTCGTTAATCCCTCAACAGGCAAGTGGGAGATGGTTGTACTCGATCTTTCGGAAGGTCAACCATTCGTTACGTCTCTGCATGCCGTCTTAGATTGTGGCAAATTACATACTTCGAAACCATCTTGCTCCCCAAATCTTCCATTAACCATCAGCCCGAAGTTGATATAACGTTAAGCCTGTTCCTAAATGTTGTACCGTCAGGTAAACGTATGAGATAAAAGACTTGTGATGTGTTCATCCCTTGGAAGTATCACAAAATGTTTGACAAAGTCCCCTAAATCTGCATATTTCAGTCACCCACCAACCCAGAGTAAGTCATCGATAAAAATGAGCCCAACGGTGTAAAGCCTGTTAGTTTGTGGCAAAGAATGTTAATTTCATTCTAAAACGCCTTTCGTTGCAGGAGTCTCAATTGCACAAGTTCCGAGAACCTTTTCTCTTCCACTGATGGAGAATGAACACCCATAACAATGTTTTCTAGTCTCATGATTCTAGCTGTTACAGAGACAACAGTTTGCCAATTCAATAAAAAAAAGAAAAAAGGAAGAAAAAAGAAAAGAAAAGAATTCCCTTGTGTGTATAAGGATCGGCCAGGTTTAACTACAAGATCTCTCAGTTGTAGCTCATTTTCTAGTTTCGTTTCCTGAATCTCCTTTTCCTGATGTAACGCTGGACCCTTTAATCAAGAGGAACAAATGAGTTCTTGTGCTGTTCATCCACAAGATGCATGTTCAGCTGATCGGCTACCAGATTCCAAGTTGAACCATTGGAAGACGTCACTTGTTTCAATGATTATCTGCATACGATTGACGAAAAAGATACGGAACCTCCTTGATTTGTTATTAATGTAGCCAATGTCTGTCCATGAGTCGGACCAATAAACCTCTCTTGGAAAAGGATAGTCTTATTCTTCTTTCAAGAATAAAATTGTCTCGACAGAAAGAAAGCCGCTGTTATTTCAAGACGAGGTATGGTGGTGACCTTTAAAGGCGCAACCTTTGCCTTTCCCATTTTATATGTACAGCGAACCGATGTTTCATCTCCGAATCTAATATAGCTACATCGGCCATACCTGTTGAAGCTAGCATCTGAAAAGAGATTGAGTGTATGTCGTCCTAACCAACTCGGTTTGGCACAATTCTTGTAATTTAGGCTTCCCTGTCAATACAAATGGCGAGAGAAACCCAAGTGAATCAAATATCAAGCTACATTTAACAGCAGTTTGTGTCTGACAGTTGTCTGAATGTTTTATACGTCGTCAATAGTAGTCTCTTTGACACCAAGTTTACGTTCAACCGGTAGAACATCAAATGCCAAATCTAACCTTTTTATCTCTATGGCTCGTTTAGAAACTGATATTGAGTCAATGACGCCTTTTCTATTTGATATGAATTAATGCAGACGTGGACGTCCATTTGCACAAAGCAGCTGTGCAATCTGTTTAAGTTATATATCTTCGTTTTCAATTTCTACAATGGTCAAACCATTATCTATAAAAGATTGTTCTGTACAAAATATAATGCTTGCAAGTACGATTTCTTTTTGGAATTAGCTAGGTATTTATGGCCATAATTTGCACACACATGTGATGATGCTGCACCAAAAAGGTGACGTTCGTTCTGTATACTGAAAGCTTTGTGTCAGTGTCATCGCTCTCAAACCATAAGGAACGCAAGAAGATTATGTTCACCTTTCATCAACGAAGAATTTATGAAACATTCTTTCGATCACACACATTATCGCCACCGATTATCTTCTTAATCTATACAGATCACCTGTAGGACTATTCATCAGATCTTGGCCTGTACGGAGTTCATTTAGCGACGTACCGCCATACTTTGCAGAATAGACGAATACTTCACGCAGCCTATCCGCCTTCTTGTTTGTTTGTTTGTTTGGATTTTTACGGCACGTCAACACATAACTGGCCATATCGTGCCGAATGCTATAATAGGCTTAAAATATTATGTAAAACATTGTAAATGACAATAGAAATGAGCCAATTAGATCCTAGAAAACAAGTTTATCTCTTTTAAATAATCAATTATGTTTTTTGATGGAATTGTATTAAAAAGTTCTTTGAGTGAATTTACAGAATAAAATCTATTACGGGCCTGTGAAAAATCATGACATTCAAGAAGAAAATGCTTGACAGTAAAAGTTTCATTACAACCTACACAGAAAGGGGCATTGTCATTTGTGAGGAGATAAGAGTGGGTAATTTTAGTGTGTCCAATTCGGCATCGAAGAAGAACTGTTTGATCACGGCGGTTTGACAGAGATAGAGATGGTGACATATCAAGAGATGGGTTTATATCGTGAAGTTTATTAAAAACGGCATTGTCCCAATTTGCTTTCCATTCAGATGATACGAGTTTATTTATAGCCGGTCTAAAATCACAAGCAGGTAACAATAAGTCAGTTTTTTGAAAATTTAATGATTGTTTAGCTAAAGCATCTACTTTTTCATTTCCTCGTATTCCTACATGGCTTGGAATCCAATATAATTTAACATATTTTGTTTTTAGTATATCATGAAATCGTAAAAGAAGTTTCTTTACCATGATATTGTCAGATTTTTTATTTTTAATGGATATTAAAACAGAAAGCGAGTCAGAAAATATCACAAATTTATCGTGGGTATGCTGTGCTATGTATGACAATGCTAAATCGATAGCTTTTGCTTCAGCAGTAAAAATTGATGCATTATCTGGTAACCTCATACTAGATGTAAAATTATTTTATATCCGGCTTCTAGGGATGATATATACCATGATGTTAGATATACCATTTTGAACCTCCTGGAGCTTCCGATTATACTAACTCTGCATCACCGCTGATGATCATATCTACCATAAAGCTTTGGTATTGACTAAAAAACTGTTTTTACATGAGATTACGTTTTAGATAAACAGAACATCAACATCTGCTAGTCTTTTGTTGCCTTGCATGAATGGTCTTGTTTTTAATAGGAAGGGGTATTTCTAAACGAAATGGCCATCTTCTCTGTTATGTATGTTTTTCTCTTATTTATACTTTTTTCGAGTAGTTGAAGAAAACGAAATGAATGAATGGCCTCTTTTGATACATCCTTGAAGTCTGATTCAAATTTTTCGTTTGTTGTGCAAAGAGTTTTTCCTCAATAGAGGCGCGGTGACATATTTCGCTAACATTACCAGGTTCAATCTGCAGATCCGTATTTCATACAATACTTAAACCGAGGGTAGCCTGAACTGCGTATGGCTCGTCATTCACATCTTTTATTGTCCGTTTCGGTGCTAAATGGGCAGTTTTACCCTAGAACACATGACTGCAACGGTGGTATTTCATTGACTATTTCTTGAAGATGTGTTCACCGTTTCGCAGTTTCTCTTGTTGGCATATGCGGACGATTAGCAGGAATAAATCCCCTTGTGTACGCACAGTTATTGCCACTATTCTGTTGACGTAAGCAACGGACTAGAATTCCCGTTATCCCCTTACTTTCATTGACTGTTTGCTGTGAAGTCATTGTTGATAGGTTTAGCTTGGTGGGTTTTCTTTCACTTTCTTAGGCTGCTGACGTATCTTCATGACTAATGATAATGTCGCTCTGGGTATCCAACAAGGCATATGCCACATGAAGGTTTATGCTCCTTTGATATCAACACACTATGTCTTTCACTTGATGCATTTCTCTTAACTTTGAAAGACGTTGCTGCATTCATAACATCGTTGCAAGCTTCACATGTTTCTTTGTTAGACCTTTCCTCATACATAAACGTTGGATTACGGCCTCCTTTACACACTCTGCAGGTCAGCTTTCTTCGACATTCATTATTTCCATGAACCTTTCTGAGGCAACCATTATTAACAGTTTTGCTGACAGCTTATTGCATCTTGGCTCTTTCGATTTGCGTTCATCGTTAACGGCAAACGGTGATACAGGATTTCATTCAATTATTGCTCTAATAATAGAATTACCCGTAAATATTGCGAATTCCGTTACAGGCAATTGAAATCGACTAGATTAAGGGAATCCGAGATAACATTTGCAAACGAAGGGCTTATTACATAGTGTATAGAATATGTTACTGGAACTCTGTTGAATATTTGGAGTGGCAGGTACAACTTGCGGAACTGCCGAGGAAAGAGTTGACAGTATGCTCAATTGTGGAGTAACATTATATGATAAGATGGAGCAGATAGAGCAAGATAATCTATAGAAACTGCACTGTAAAATCCAGGAGGCAATTGTAGGCACGGAAAGTCCAGTCTGCGATATTGTAAATAAATCTTTGTCTTGGTCAGTTAAACTATGTTTCATTTTTTGCTATGAAGCACTTTGGTCATGCAGCTGACGAAAAAGCACCGGACCTGGTTCAAATTTCACATTGTCTATAATAAGATTTTCTTCTACGCGCTTCATTTCTTTTAATGTAACAGCAGCAACCTCAAAATAACTTTGCAAACCCTTGCATTCCATTTCAAACGTCCATATACTTTTTTAAATTTACATGTTTTCCGACATGACTTGAGTCCTTTGTACTTTTCGAGAAGGTCTTTGTACGTCACTGTCACCTCTATCCACAGCAGACAGTTCAGTCAAATAGAACTAGTCTGGGCGAAAGTAAAAAATTAATAAACGAAATAAAGGCCCTAACTCTGATGAAAATACAGAACTGAAATATACTGAAGATATGCACAATGAGACTTGATACTGATCATTCCAGTAAAGTTTGGATGAAAATTTGTAGCAGTAGGTTTTGAGAAGTAGTTAAGGACAGACGGATGAGCAGACAGACATACTACTAAGAAATGATCCTTATAGTCATGGCTACTTTGTTAAATGTATTGACTTTTGTGAAGCAGGCAACACAAAAATGTAAACAGATCAAAACCGTAAATATTGCTTGCGTAATTACGCTACCAATCAATAATGTAAAGTTCTATTCAAAATACATTACTGATATAAGAGAGGAAGAATTAGGAAATTTTAGAAATAAAAATCACTAAAGGAGCATAACTCTGGCAAAACCATAAGACTAAAAATTGGCGACGATATGCATAACTTAACTTGGTACTGATCATTCCAGTAAAGTTTGAATGAAATTGCATCAGTTGTTTTTTAGGGGTAGCCGGACAAGTTTTGTGAAGGAAAGACATACGGACAGACATACCACGGAGGAGTAATCCCTACATGTTGCCATAGACCTCAAATATTGTTACGTTCGAAAGATTTGACATTTTTAAAAATTAGGGTTTGGTGGAAGAAGCTATATGTTGTTATACAATTTCTTATAGGGTAATAATTATTAAAGGGAGATCAAAGGAATAAGCCATTTTAATATTGTCATCAGAATATCCTTCTTTCCAGTGGTTGACATCTCCAGTCCGCTATGTATCTAATGAACAGTATGAAAGGCATTCCATTGACAATACAGTAATTGCACTTTATACTACACTGACTTTGCTCAAATGGCTAGACGTTATTAACCTTCAACAAACTGTAAAGAGCTTACACTGGATTGTCCTGCTTCAGTGAAGCTTTTCTTAATGCCTGTTAAACAAAAAGTATTTAGACTTCAGATTTTAAAAAGTAAAATAGTAAGAGTGACACTAAAATGAGTGTTAAAGCACCACACTAAATGCCGTATAGAATGAATAAATGCTACAAACTCGCCTTTTCACCTACCGAAATGGACTTTGAGACGGCTATTCATCTCCTCACACGATTTATATACGACCATGAATGCAAATGGTAAGAATGGCAAAAAAAAGGGTATTTTTTACTACATATGATCATGATTTCTCTCAGGTGTTTAGAAGTATTTCCCCCACACTAGAGTTTGTTAAATCCAAAAAGTAAAGGTAATTTATTACATTTATGTAGGTTAGTAGTGGAATTGAGGAGGAAATAATTCCAACAATTCATAACAATTATACAAGAAGGTGTTCGAATGATTCTGATTGCGGGAATGATCAGCATGTACAGTATACAGAGACAATTTCCGCCAAATCTAGTGACAATGGGAAATATTTTCTGAAAGTTTTAGCGGTATATGAAAATGCAAGCAAAGAATCATGCAATAGTGCTTACAAGTACCTGATTGAAGAACATGGTAGAGTTTATTTTATTTATACTCATAATTTTGTAACTCAAAAGCTGCTCATTTACTAAATTAAATGCTAATTTTCGAAATTCTGGTAAATTGCTGTATTTTTATGTGAGAGGGCATAATAATGATCAATAGTTCAATGCATCGTTGAAATTGAAGCGGTGTTTATTTCCTCAATTCGTTTTAAATCAGTAAAAAAGGCAACCAAACATGTATATATGGATTTCGAAACCAATATTTTATTGAAGTTTCCGGAAGCATTCTTGTCTTTTAAGCCTACGGAAAATTAAAAAATAATGTCTTGTCTTTATTAATTCTTAGCACTGACTTGTCCTTACAATGCAATATGCATTTAATAAAGAAAATGTTTCATTGCAGATAAACGAATCATCATTGCAGTGGGAATTGGAATTGCTGTGCTCTCTGTAGCAATTCTTTTAACAGGGTATTATGTGTGGAAATGTTGGAAACGAAGAAGAAAAAAAGAGAGAGAGAGTAAGAGATTGTAAGTTTATTAGCTTTCAATTTATTTTCTTAATTATGATGAACCATCATTATATTGAACAATCAACCAGTCCGGAAACATTTAACGGACAAAAGGCAAATGACTGCTGTGTGTTTAAGAAATGATATCGGTTTAACCGGTGTTAATCAGCTATCTGACACCAATTTGGAGTTTTGATACTTAAGATTTCCCCCATTTAAACGATAGGATTGAATTATACATGACATCTTGCACATCATATTTTTAATGACCGTGATTGTGATTTGAAGGTTTATCATGGTGGCTGATTTGTTACACATTTGCACGTTGCGTTGTTGCTGGCGACAACACGCCAAATGACCTGTTATCACCTTGTCGTCCTAGCGAAACATACCAAACGGCACGTTGTCTTGCAGCGGGTTGTGACGATGACACATTTTCGATTGACTCAAATTGAAGAATTAACTTATTGGCGCTTTGATGCTCACAACACGAGCCAAGTAACAACACGATAAGAAGCAACCCGATGTAAGCCAAGCGACAGGGTGACAACGCGCCGAACCATAACAAACAGTTTGGCACTTTTGCAGCGACAAGACGAAATTGCAATACCGTTATTTGATGTGTTGTCGCTAGCGACGATGCGACGCTCAAAAGTGTAACAAATAAGCCACCATAGTTTGTTGTTACAGTTTTCGGTCATGTAGTTTAGAATGGTTTTTGCTCTTTACCTTTTAAACTTTTCATCACAAAGTCGTCATAATTCACATATTGATTAGTCATTATGGGATCTGTAGATCAAAGGGTAAGGTCTTTATATATCACATAGTAATAGGTTTTAACAAGTAGCTCATTATTTGTCTTTGTTCTACTTTAACTGAACACTTCCATGTGCCCATTTGAAATATTTAATGGCAAAATTACTAATAGTATGAGTCAAAGGCTAGAAATGGGGATGGGGGGGGGGGGCATAAGTGTAGTGAGACATTTCTTTTTTTTTGTTGTTGTTGTTTTCATTCTGCCCCTCACTTCCGCGAATCTCGAGTCCCTTCCACAGTACCCTTTTAATTTACGGCTTATCAATTAATCAACTATTTGTTTAAATTAATCTCCTTGTCGGTAACTATTATTTCTTTTTTTTAAGTATCATTAAAGTGATTATCCTGCCCATGCTCTTCCTAGTGGCCTGTCCTATTTTTTGTTTGGGATCCTAACGGTCTCCTTGCCGCTTGTTCATGTCGGGGTTTCGTTTATTGAACGCCGCCTTTCCTGGTTGATCTTGTCGATCATAGTTTTAGTGACAATCATTTGCCGACTAATGAAAAAACTCCAATTTTCAAATAAATGCTCCTCTTTATCGCACATCGTCAATTTATTATTAATTATTAATTATTATTACACTTAATTATTAATTACTTGGAACGAAGTGCGCATGTGTAAGCTGAATGTTATTAGCCCGCCTTATTATGACGACGTTACATTGGTAAAATTCTAGTCGAAAACTAGCTAGGTCAACGTTTCTTCACACCATGCTTTTCATGGCAGGTCGTTTTGTTCATAATCATATATGGAAAATATATAAACAAACCCAATATTTTGGTAATTTTGAACAGCTGGCATACATTTATCATAAATGGATGATGATTGCTATTTAAAAACTAAATAAATAATGCAGACAGGGACATGAAGATTAACTACTCTTTTCACATTGTTAAGGGGTTATTTCAGTATGTTTCTCATGGAAGCGAGAAAATCTTGCAGAGAAGGGCTAAGGTTGATATCACAAAAATCATTCACGTCTGATATATTTCAGAAGATGTCAACATTGAAGAAATTCAGAGGAACACAATGTAAATTACGTGCACTCTGTAACCAGACTTACTGTTGATATTAATATATATTGATTGCAGTAACTGATAAATTAAAAGATGTGCCCCATTTACTCCGCCCATTGTATTGTAAAAACTTTCTTCTATAGGCTTCCTTTGGGGTTCTTAATTGCTTTAAATTTCACTACATAACCAATAATATATACTTAGAGGTTTCACAACTGAACGAGAAGTAATGTGTCGTAAAACTAGCAAAATGTGAACAAAGTAGTATTTATACAGTTTCCAGCAGATCAAAAGTAGCTGGAGAGAGTGCATGAATATGGCTAATAAGGTACTAAAATACAAAGGTTTCTACCAAAGTGGCATAGTCCGAGCTTATAAAACCCTACCTTAATCTCTAAGTATGATGAAGATGTGTGTGTTTGTTGTTGGTGTTGTTATCTGAATGTGTGTTTGTTGATTGTTTTGTTGTTGATTTATTTTTGATTTATTTTTTCCTGCTGTATCTATTTATTTTATTACCCGAATTAATACCTCATTTGGTACATTGCCCAGCAATAAATAATAGTAACTTGGTCTCTGAATTAAAAGTCTTATCATTATACATTTAACTTAACTAAAATATACCTTTTAGCCAAATGCATGAAGAAGAATACACACAAAATGGATTGTTAGAAAAAGAAAAAGAAAGAGATACCCCAACCTACCCGTAAGTAATTTAATGCACATAATTATACTCATAAGAAAAGAAAATGCTAAACTTGTTCCTGGCAATAGAAGTCTTGGCATTTTTGTCTCCTAAATTCATTAAAGTAATGTTGTCTAAAATGGAACGTCTGTTATAACATTTAACATTTATGTCAATAGTATTAAGTATTGTGTGTGACAACAAACCACGACAGAATGAAATATGGGTATTGTTTGTAAGTGTGAGATACATGGTCCGATTTTGCTTAAATATACATTTACATGATTAGTAGATAATGTATTGTCATAGAAAAATAATATTTCCCTTCATATATCTGTTACTTATTACCAGTTTATTCATTGACCTTTAAAGACAGAGATCGTTTATAAAATGATAATTATTACATGGTCTCTTACATATCAGGTGTTTTTTACTAATATGAATGTCATATACATTACATGTACTATATCTTTTTAAAAAGAATGCTCGAATGACAAGACAATTCATGAAAAGAAACGGAAGAAAAGCTAAGCGACACCAACAGCCATTCGTAAATTGTTCAGTGATGTCATATTTGCCCCACCTTCTCCCTTACCAATACTTAAAAAGCATGTGCTAAACTCCGCCTAAACTGTTGCCCGGCAAATGATGTCTTGTTCGTTTTGTCTTTTCAATACATTAAACTGTTAATTTATTTGAAAACGATCACTTTAGTTGGAAAAATGAATTTTGCACACTTTATCCAAGAAAAAGTTCGATTTGACCGCGAGTTCAATTATCTTTTTTACTACGAATTTGTATGAACGTTTCTTTTTTTACATCTTCTTTGACACTTACAGAATAAACACTATATGGTTTAGAAAGAATGCATATGTACTTTTTAAGCAGAAAAAATATGTTTATTGGAATGTCATTATACGGCGCATTTTATGTTGACTTCATTATGTATTCTAAAAGATATAGTGTAACTCTTGTTTTCAGGAATGAAGACAAAACCCCGCCGAATGAAGGAGACATCATGGAACTTAAAAAAGAGCAGTTCGATCGTCGTCGTCGTCATCGTCACCCAGAAGCTGTCCACGTGTGACGTCAAATCAATAGTTATCAATATCAATTTAATTTGCTGAAATAAGCAAACATTGTTGCATTATTCAAGATATCATCGTTTGTATTACATACCGTATTACCGGCGCCAGTGCTGACATATTGCTGCAGTGATGGTAGTTGTGTTAAGTGAAAGCATCGTTGCAGGATATGCATTAATGCGGTTTACCAGTACTATTTGCCTTCAATTTCGCAATCAAATCTGTACATGCTAGAGCAGAAATACAGTGAGGATGACCGAAAAACGGATCACAATTAAATTGTGCTTGCGTAATAAACCAATCAAATTTATAGCCTACCTGTTGTAATCAGTATGCAGTAAATTGTCATCAATATATCATCACCGGTGCCGGTAATACGGGGTGTATTAGTTAAATGTTTCTTCATCGAATGAGCTTGCTTGTATGTTATTGATTGGTCCGATCGTATCATGAAATGTGTTTTGGATAGTTTAAGGCGTAGCATTCATTCTTCGTGTTTGTTTTTTATAAGGGGAGTATATTCTTTTATACTTCTATTTTGTTGACTTTTGTATCAGTTTTTGTGACATTACTTTACTTGTTTTCTGAAGTTGTAGATTATGCTACCTAAGTTGTATTTTGTACAATTAATATGTCGTGGGGGGCTACGTCTTTGCCTTTGCCTTGTTGATCTTTGTTCTCTTTTTTTAATATCACAATGAAACCATCTTGATTGATTGGTGACCATTTTATTAAAATTACTTTACTATCACTATATTTTATTTTCAATATTATTTTATTCATTATTGGAGGGACGTGCTGGTATATTCAACGAAATGACTTTCTTGGGGTTTTAGACAAATCTCCCTTTTCTTCTTTAATAGATGCAAAAAGCTAGAGAAAGGCAGTGAATTTTTGTTTGATAGTTAACATAAAAATATAGAGCATACTATTTATATGATTGAATGCATTTTAAAAACAAAACAATGTTACGGTACATTTGTATTTTCTTTATACATGTGCAACAGGATGCCAATAACTAAATGGATGAAAAACTAATTTAAAATTAAAATGGATAAAAACTAAAATGGATGAAAAATGACGTTCATGCTCAATCTAAACTGAGTGCCCTATCCTCAGTGCACCATCCCATATGCCACATCCCCTGTGCAATATTGTTACGTTCTAGTGGGTCGGGGACTCTTAAGTATGCTGGATACCCTTTACTTAACTGTATATTGGCACTCAGGCTTTCAAGGTATTAATGCAATCAGATACAGAACTGATGTGCTGTGTAGATCTCCAACTCATTTGATAGTAATCAGGCAACACCGTTGTAAACAGTTATAAAATTTATTCAACAGTTTAATAATATTTCCAATAACAATAATTGATCATGAATAATTTATATCAGCAAACAGCTCTCATTATACCTCAAGGCAGCTCAAAAATCACCTTACAATAATTTAGTACTGCTACGCCTTCAAAATAATATTTAGTACTGATGAACCAAAAAATCTCCGTGTTAAGTATGCGGTGACAATAGTTACCAGATTTACTTCAATGAACAGTGTAGTAAAAATACTAAAATGTTATATTATGTAAAAGTTATATAAAATTCTAATATCAGATGTATAAAATATCTAAGCTCTGTATTTAACTCAACTAGATATAATTCTAGTATTTTAATAAACTTGACTTGTTTGTTACTTAAATTTAGCATACAATTAAAATTATTTAAGATTTCAGCAGACAAATTATAGTACGTCTACTACCAAGAATTTCTAAATCTGAACTTTTTTTGTGACCAATAATCTGCTGCTTTTATACTAGGCAGTGGTAGAAATGACCAAAAAATGGGTAAAATACCAAGAATTGGTTAAACCGACCCTGAATTGGTAGAAAGGTAGCTACCCAAAAATGGTCGATACCAAAAACTGGTAGAAAATCTCTACCAAAATCAGGTAGAAAGCTAAAAATTTAACAAGACAAAATGGCTAAATATCCAAAGAAAAAAATTAAGACTCATGAAGTTTAACATTGAATATTACAATAAATATGGTACTTCACTACATAGCAATACACAGGTTTAAGATGAGTCATCAATATTTGCCCAGAATGCACTGTTAAACATGGCGTATCGAGTGCAAAGGGTAAACGGAAAAAGGGATCGAGTGAGAGTACACTTTGCATATTTAGCCCCGCCTATAAATTAAGCACGAATTTCTGATAAAGCGTTATCATCCTTATTAAAATAGACTTAATAGCGTCACTGTAAAATAATGCATATGATTAATCCTCCTAATAAATATATGCATATTTCAAAAAAAAGGAAACAGGCTTTAAACTTCAGGACATACAATTGTACAATAATAGTTTTTCATTCATATGCCTAATAATTTAATCAGTTAGGATATCAAGTAAGATGATTATAGGATCATCTGAATGCACATGTACACAATGTATACTTATGTTCATTAAAAATATATGAGGAATCACATTATAAGAGGACCAAGAGATCATCTACATGAACATATACTCTAGTTTTGATAGAAGATGCATGAGATGTTAATGTAAGATGAGCAGGGAATCATCTAGATGTAGATATACACTAGTAGTGATGGAATATATATGAAGAAGGGTCATCTGGTCTTTAAGGTGTATAAACACTGTAGTTCTTAAAGAACATATATGAGGGAAATGCATATAAACATTTTTATTATGGAACAGATATAAAACAGATTAATACAGAATCCCTAAAGAAAGCCCAACGCGGCAAAATTGAAAATGTTGCAGGCTCGGTTTGATTGAGCCTGTTCATGAACGGTACTGTCAAGTGCAAACTACCGTCCACGCCCCCTAGCACCGGCTTAAGCAGAATTCAACATTTAAACATGAAATAGTAAAATTTTGAATTTAGAAACATCCGCAGATGTGTTCATACGGCGGTTATCATGGAACCTTCAATGTGACACGTAGGTGCCATTCCATGAAAAGCGGCGTATGGTCCCCAAGTAATAAAAAGCGTGTGCCCTAAACGAGAAAACAATGGGCGGAACTAAATAAAATGGAATTTTGAAAGGGGATCAGAGGTTATGAAGCCTGCGTATCACAGATAAGAGGTCAAAAGACAAATTTAAAAAGCAGGCAACATATATCCTAAGGGTGATTCAACATTATTCAAGTAGGAATATTGGAACCACCCGACTAGAAAATGCCGAAAAGTTGAAACTAAAAAACCACTAGCACAACAATAATGTCGTGCTGAACGATCTTCAAGGATCGAAAATATAACATCATTGATTAAATGTACGGGGAGACTTTTGACAGCCACCACACGGCACAAATAAAACGGATGTGATCATAAAATAGATAAACACAGAATCCATAAAGAAAGCGCAACGCGGCAAAATTGAAAATGTTGCAGGCTCGGTTTGATTGAGCCTGTTCATGAACGACCATAAGGCCATCTCGTAAGATGACCAGGGGATTATCTAGATGTACATATACTATAGTTTTCATGGAACAGAAATAAGGGGATCACGTAAGATTACAAGATCATCTAGATGTACATAAACTCTTTTTCATTATATAACAGATATAAAGGTATCACAAAAATGACCAGGGGATCATCTAGATGTACAAATACTATAGTTTTCATTGAACAGAAATAAGAGGATCACGTAAGATGACCAGGTGACATCTAGATGTATATATTCATTTTCATTCTGGAACATATATGAGGGGATCAAATAGATGACAAGGGGATCATCTATCTGTACATAAACTCTTTTTTTATTATGGAACAGCTATAAGGGGATCACGTAAGGATACAAGGGGAATATCTAGATGTACATTTACTATAGTATTCATTGAAAAGAAACAAGGAGATCACGTAAGCTGACAAGGGGATCATCCAGATGTACATTTAATATAGTATTAATTGAACAGAAAGAAAGAAGGGGATCACGTACGATGACCAGGGGATCATCTAGATGTACATACTCTTTTTCATTATGGAACAGATATGAGGGCATCGCATAAAATGACAAGGGGGTCACCTAAATGTTTATATACTATAGTTTTCATTGAACAGAAATAAGGGGATCACGTAACATAACCAGGCGATCAACAAGATGTACATATAATATTTCTTATTATGGAACAAATACTTTGTTTAAGGGGATCACGTAAGATGACAAGGGTATCATCTAGATGTACATATACTATAGTATTCATTGAACAGAAATAAGGGGATCACGTAAAATGAACAGGGGATCATCTAGATGTACAAATACTATAGTATTCATTGAACAGAAATAAGGGGATCACGTAAGATGACCAGGAGATCATCTAGATGTACCTATACTATAGTATTCATTGAAAAGAAATAAGGGGATCACGTAAGATGACCAGGGGATCATCTAGATGTACATATACTATAGTATTCATTGAACAGAAATAAGGGGATCACGTAAGATGACAATGATATCATCTAGATGTACATATACTATAGTATTCATTGAACAGAAATAAGGGGATCACGTAAGATGACAATGGTATCATCTAGATGTACATATACTATAGTATTCATTGAACAGAAATAAGGGGATCACGTAAGATGACAAGGGTATCATCTAGATGTACATATACTATAGTATTCATTGAACATAAATAAGGGGTTCACGTAAGATGACCAGCGGATCATCTAGATGAACACATACTTTAGTTTTCATTAAAGAGAAAGAAATAAGGAGATCAGGTAAGACGACCAGGGGATCATCTATGTGTACATACTCTTTTTTATTAGGGAACACATATGAGGGGATCGGGTAAAATGACAAGGGGATCATGTAGATGTACATATTCTATTTCTTATTAGGAACAGATACATTTAATAAGGGATCACGTAAGATGACAAGGGTATCATCTAGATGTACATGTACTATAGTATTCATTGAGCAGAAATAAGGGGGTCACGTAAGATGACCAGGGGATCATCTAGATGTACATTTACTATAGAATTCATTGAACAAAAATAAGGGGATCATGTAAGATTACAAGGATATCATGTAGATGTACTTTCTCTTTTTCACTTTGGAACATATATGATGGGATCACTTAAAATGACTTAAAATGACCAGGGAATCATCTAGATGTACATATACTATAGTATTCATTGAACAGAAATAAGGGGATCATGGAAGATGACCAGGGGATAATTTAGATGTACATATACTATAGTATTCATTTAACAAAAATAAGGGGAACACATGAGATGACCAGCGGATCATCTCGATGAACACATAGTATAGTTTTCATTGAAGAGAAAGAAATAAGGAGATCAGGTAAGACGACCAGGGGATCATCTATGTGTACATTTTTCATTATGAAACAGATATGAGGGGATCGCGTAAAAGGATCAGGTGATCATCTTGATGTGTATAATTATACTATAGCTTTCATTCAACAGAAATAAGTATATATACTATTTGTGTCCGTGGCCGAGTGGTTAAGGTCGTTGACTTCAAACCACTTGCCCCTCACCGCTTTGAGTTCGAATCCCGACAGGGACTTTGGATTCTTTCATGTGAGGAAGCTATCCAGCTAGCTTACGGAACGTTGGTGGTTCTACTCAGCTGCCCGTTTGTGCCTGAAATAATGCACGGAAGGGCACTTGAGGTCTCTCTCCACCAGTAAAGCTGGAACGTCGCGATAATCTTACGTGATCCACTTATTTCTGTTCAATGAAAACTATAGTATATGTACATCTAGATGATCCCCTCGTCATTTTACGTGATCCCATCATATCTGTTCCAAAATGAAAAAGAGAATGTAAATGTACATCTACATGATATCCTTGTAATCTACCAATAGCCATGAAAAAATCTTTAAGAAATACTAGCATCAAATAATAGTATCAAATACATACACCAAGAAGCTTCGGTTCCTTACTACCTCCTTATTAGCATAGTCTCCAAGACAGGTCTTTACTAGCTTGCAAGATTGAAATTGATAAACACAGAATCCCTAAAGAAAGCCCAAACACGGCAAAATTGAAAATGTTGCAGGCTCGGTTTGATTGAGCCTGTTCATGGACGGTACTGGAAAGTGCAAGTTACCGTCCACGCCCCCTAGCACCGGCTTAAGCAGAATTCAACATTTAAACGTGAAATAGTAAAATTTGGAAATTAGAAACATCCGCAGATGAGTCTTTCATGAGAAACAGTGTGCAAAGACTTAAGGTGATACTCACGACAGGGAGTGCCACATCTAAGAAAACGTGTGAAACATCTTACAAAGAAACATTTCTAGATTTGCATATTAATACCAATTCATAGTTTAGATTTTCAACCCTCTTGCCAATTTGTTCAAAATCGTTTGAGCGAGGAATAATAGCAGATACAATTATGACAGTAACTGATGAATAGTTCTAAAATCACTTAAAAAGTTGTAAATAAAAGACACAGATAATATAATTGTTCTTGTTGTTGTTTGTTGTTAATATATTTGTTGCTTTTATTTTTATTGTGTGTGTGTGTGTGTGTGTGCGCGCGCGCGCGCGCGCGTGTGCGTGTGTGTGTCTTTTTCTTTTTATTTATTTATTTTTTTTATTATAGTTTTGTCTCTATGTTGACATTTTCTGATACATCTCCAATGGAAGAATATCAATACAATAAATTATATTTATCCAGATTTGGTCAGTTTTAGATTATGCTGTTTTCATTGGTAGCCGAAACATACCCTTTGCTCGCCTTACTACTTTGTTAACATTTTAGCCCTAATTGTTCTGAATTTCATTCAATACACTTATAATCAGGGTTATTTGTAAATCTCGCACTTATCATCATTACAAGAATTTCAAAGAAGAACAGGTTCAATCCTATGAATCAAGTATTAAGGTTTACAAAGTAAAAAAAAAATGGCCTTGAGACATTAAGATTTGTTTTAGTTGTTGTTGTACTACATTTTGTTGAGGTCTTGTCGGGAAAACATGAATACATTTACTACAAAAATCTAAGCATCTATTCATTGTTTTATGTATGTACTGTTTTCATCGGAAAATTGGAACCTCAATTTAACTTCCTTGAAACCTAATATAACTTCCTTGATATTTGTTACACATCCATTGTTCTATTCGTGAATAGGAAATTAAATGACTTTTGAACAAATCTTGCGTCCGAGATGCTGATTGCTTGTAGTTGTATGTATCACTAGATAAACATTTGTCGCAGAGATGAACAATAATAGTAAATTTTGATGTCTTTAATCACCTAATTTAAAACTTTTTAAAGGAACTGATTGTGACATAAGTGAGTAAATAAACATTTGTAGTGTTCTTATGTATCATTGTTCGTTTGGGTTTATGTACGTAACAAATTACTATTAAAGTTCTGTTTCATAATAATTATAAAAGACTTTCTAAAAAGACTTGCCAAGTTTTATCTACATATTGTTTAAAATTAGTCTGTTTTGCAGCTTCTTATATTATAAACCAATTATTGTGACATGAATAATGCCATGGAGACGTTTATACAGTATATTGTTTACAGTATCGTTATATATTGTTTACAGTAATGTTAAGATTCATACTTCCATTCTCATTTTCTTACTATTTTGACAATGACAGGTTGTATAATATGATGTGGCGAGCATTGTTACTTGTTTTGGCCGCTAACTGTAAGTTTCATTTATTTTTATTTAAGACTTGAGAACATTACACTTACAAAAGACATTATCGAATTTGAATGAAGAATTATGATTGTAAATGTTTAAAAACAAAACTTATGATAACAATTTGAATTTTAGATAGTTATTACATTATTTTATTTTCTCTTTTTGCATGCCTTTTATCTTACATTTCTACTCAGAATAAGTAGCCATGCACTTGCAATTTCTATGAGAATAATATTTATATTCAATATATATTATAATAGAAGATCAAAATGATTGATTTAAATGGAGAGTACACAAATAACAATAAATGAAATTTTAAATATTGCCTATAGATAATTTTGTCTTCTACTTTGCCAAAACAAATAAAAATAAATGAATAATGAAAAAATGAATGAATAAAATATATAAAATAAACGACGTGACTCCTTCAAAAATCTAGAAATGTTCTTCAAAATATATCTGAAACGTTCAATTTATTATTAGAGTGGGATATTTTTTTTTGATATTTTAGGCAGTTTTAGTTTCGCTTAGGAGTAGTGGCGACATATAGGGATCCGTCTGTCCGTCCGTCACAAAACTTGTCCGGACTGCTTCTCATAAACTACTGGTGCAATTTCATCCAAACTTTCCAGGAATGATCAGTACCAAGTCTAGTTGTGCATATTATCAGCATTTTTCGGTTCAATAATTTTTGTCAGAGTTATGGCCCTTTAATAATTTTTATTTTTAAAGTTTGTCCGGACTACTTCTCTTATATTACTAATGCAATTTCAATGAAACTTTACAGGATTGATCTGTAGCTCAAATCATTGCGCATATTACACGGATTTTCTGGTTGAATGATTTTTGGCCGAGTTATGGCCCTTTGATAAAAAGATGTTTTTTTCTGTGTTGCCAGGTACACAAAAGCTTGTCCGGACGACTCCTCATAAAACAAAAGTGCAATTTCATCAAAACTTTACAGGAATGATCAGTACCAAGTTTAGTTGTGCATATTGTCAGCATTTTACGGTTCAATGATATTTGTCAGAGTTGTGGCCCTTTAATAATTTTTATTTTTAAAGTTTGTCCGGACTACTTCTCTTATATTACTAATGCAATTTCTATGAATATTTACAGGATTGATCTATAGCTCAAATCCTTGCGCATATTGCACGGTTTTTCTGGTTGAATGATTTTTGGTCTAGTAATGGCCCTTTGATAAAAATGTGTTTTTGTCTGTGTTGCCAGATACACAAAAAGCTTGTCCGGACTACTCCTCATAAACTACTTGTGCAATTTTATCCAAACTTTACAGGAATGATCAGTACCAAGTCTAGTTGCGCACTGTCCGTCTGTCTGTCCGTCTGTCACTGAAATTGGCCATCATGAGGCGACACATGTGATCACTGATCGCTCTTGTTACATTTTATCCTAACCATTTAAAGTCAATGACCATAGCAATAGTCCACCTTACAAAATATATAAAGAATTATTCCAAGTTAACAATGATACAAGTGAACTATTTTTTTTATAAGTGTATTGAATGAAAAAGTACTATTCCATGAATATAAGTGGTTGTTTGAATTCCTAAATCAAATAGTTCCAGAAGTTTGATGTATGGGATTGTTCAATTTCCGATGACAACTTGACAATTTTTTATTTGAATATTGCTTGAAACATTGCATGTATGGACATTTATCTCGAAAATCATTTTAACCGTAAAGTGCAGTTTCACTTACGGTAATATATTTGTAAGTATATATCTATATGTAGAAATATTTTTAAACTCTGTTACAGGTAAAGTATCAGAACACACAATAATTTCGCCAGCTTTCAAAGATGTATTGGTGAATAGCGCCCTTGGGAATTGGTGTTATACCAAAAAAATTTTTACATTTACCCCAAGGGGGAAGTTTTAAAATCACTTGGAAACCACTTTTTCGCCCTTTTCTCTTTGGGAACATTGGGGCCCTGTTATAACAGGGGGTTCCCTACCCCGAAAAACAATGATTTTGAAACGAGTTGCTATAGTAACGGCACCTTCAAAATGTACATAAAACGTGTAAATTTAAGTAACCATGGTCAAGAATGGTATTGTTACGGCGGTAATAGAAAGAGTAATATTGCTAATATTACTGTTCGAGGTAAGAATGTATCATTTTAGTATATTGGACAGCAGTTTACCAGTCAAGATAAATGTATAAGATTTCATTGAAATTCATTGTCAGGCTAATATCAATAGAAGTCATTTTAATAGCTATCTAATAAATTTCTCTAATTAAAATATGCATTATGAATTAAAAGTAAACGTGCATTTGTAGGACAATTACCAAAAGCTGGTTAGATTGTTTGATTTTTTTTCTGTAAATGAGGAAAAATGAAAAAAAATGCAACACCCGTAACAACCCATAACACCGGCTTGAGCAGTTCTCAATTTTCAACACTTAAAAGTGCTGGAATCCAAAACCCCGAAGGACAAGAAAAATAAAACAGCACTGCAGTGAAGTATGAGGCAACATTTCACAGCTGTAAAGCCAGGAAACATACACATTTGAAATACGCCTAAAAGATTCATGATCAGTCTATTTTTAAAAGGTTTCTAATGTTTGAATTGACAATTTCATAGTACATTGTATATATATTTGCAGTTCCTGCCACGGAAGTTACATTTGACTTTCATTCAAATAATAGCATTTACATGAATGAAAATCAAAATCAAACTTTTAGTTGCAAAACCTCAGCGTGTTTACCAAAACCATTAGTTAAATGGTACTTATTGAATCCCATCAACAATATAACCTACGATATAACAAACTAATCGACAGAATCATATATTCCAAAAGAAAACTGGTTGACAGTAGCTGAAAGTATTCTTCGGATTCTTCCGAACAGAACACTAGAGCACTGGCAGCTATACTGCGCAGTATGGACAAAAGAGAAAGCAGCAGACATTTTAAGTGATGAATTGGTACTGAACGTGGCATGTACGTATATGTACTATATATTTCGAAAGTTACATTTTATTTTCCTTTTGTTCATACCAAGATAAAATTAAGTGTTGTTTTTGTCTAACATAAAAGGCTTTAAACTTTCAAAACATTTGTAAATGTACTTACTATTAATTCAGATGCAACTTTATGGATTTGTCAAAAAGGACATTTTTGTTTGTTCTCAAATTCGTAAAGTGCCTGCCTTAGCAAAACTAGTAAAATGCAAATATTGTTGTGTGAACTTTAATTCTTAGTATGGCCTATCGACGAAAACGACGCAAACAAGTGTCCCACAAAAATAATGATTTTTGCTCTATTGCCCTTTTATTATTTTAGATCCACCAGATGGTCCCCCAATGATAGCGAGCTACAGAAACGGCTCTACGATACATGTTCTCGAGACAGAATTGCTTAAATTGACCTGTTCTGTAACTGGCGGAAAACCATTAGCGACCTTAAGAATGACCTGTTTAAACAGTAATTCAACAGCAACTGTTACCAAAGAAACGACGGTGACTGTGTACATTGCACTACAAGTGAATCGCAATCATAGTCAATGCATATGTCAGTCTGATCATATGATTAGTGGTACACAAAAAACATACGTCATGCTCGATGTGCTGTGTAAGTGGAATTTCATTAAAATATTTTGATTTTTAAATTTGTCAATAACCATAACTGATAATTCATCTTTCACACCCCCATTTGGTAAATCTTTGTAATTACCTGTAAGATAAAATACTTTACATGTATTGACCTCCTCAGATGCATGTTAAATATTTTGCTGTTAAAGTAATGCTTATGATAATATTAAGCTGCTTATTTGCACATTTATTTAGTGTGAGCAATGCAGTAATCCAACCGATTAATTTGAACTCATCAGATGATCTCGAAACGGAAATAGAACACGACTTCAAGTATTGAAGTGTCGTAAGTTACAAGATACAGGTACTCCTATTAGTTATATCTGTATGACACTTCTTTCAGTTCAACCCCGTGAAGTCCGCTTCGGAATGGAGGCAGGAGAAAGTTTGATTGTAAATCAAAATGAAGAGGTGACTTTTCAATGTTTCGCTGAGTCTAATCCTCATCCAGATATTGTTATCAGGAATCAAAGAGATGAACAGATCATAATGATGGAATATGCCACTCATGATGTTCAACATACAATTCCTAAAGTATCTTGTGCTGATGCAGGGGAGTATGTATGCTCTGCTAGGAATATGTTAACAAATGGACAAGGAGCACTTTCAAGACTCAGTCTCATTGTAAGATGTAAGTCTTTAAACTCCAATTCTGTCCGTTTTTCATCTTTCATTTGTAAATTTATCAATTTTTCGTGCATGTCATTTCATCTATAGAAACCGTTGATCTGGAATTAGATCTAACATAAACGATAAAGCTTTGGAAATATTATATCAATTCTCTTTAAGTAAAATTGTACTAACTTGTATTAAAACATTTACGGATCATACTTGCTTCACATAAAAATAATGAAGCACCAAGTTAAGTTTGCAAGAGACATGTATAAGTTTAAGATGACTTTTTGTGATTAAATATATTTACATCGATGATAATGTTTATAGGTCGTCCACGTCCGTCAGCTGATACAGTAAAAGAAACAAAGATAACTGCTCTTCTGCATGTTGACGTCACGTTGCAATTTTTAGCTCAAGACTTTTTTGACGAGCAAAACAAAACAGCATTCGCATGGTATAAACAGAAAGTGCCAATACAAAATGACGGCAATAAGTATATTATATCATCTTATGGTTTACAATCTAACTTGATAATCAGAAACATTACATACTCAGATTATGGACAATACCAAGTTGTTGTCAGGAATTCATTTGGACATAATACCTACTATTATGAATTGCTGGAAAAAGGTAAAAACAATAAATGTTAAAAAAAATAAAATTACGTGTCAATTAACATTTCTTGATAATCTACATTTCCCTAAAAGTAAAATATTTCAAAGTCACAAAGCGATGCTATGCTACAATTTTCATTTTTTTCAAATGTGTCTGTTTGTTGTTCTGTAACAGTTTCGTAAACGGCACTTAATTATGGACTATATTGGTTAGTTATCTCTTTGTGTTTGGCCAACTAGTAATTAGTAATGTTCTAAGTGTTTTTGATATTTGTAAGGAATCAAAATACCACCTTGCTTACGTTTTTAATATTTATCTCGGCTTTCTCCGCTTGATTTAGCAGTTAACATGTTTTAAATCCATTACAAACACATTATAAAGCATATGTTTGCCTTTTGAAAGAGATAATTAACTGACATACATACTAAACACCATAATATGTATATAACTTATACTAGTAATTACCTTTTAAAATATTATTTATTGATTGGTAGCTTATTACAGGTGCAACTGTAGTGAATCATGATTTACAAATGTAAAGATGGGAAATAACACGAAAGCGCTTTAAGTTAATGTAGTTATATATTTCTTTCCTAAAATACAGCTCCTCAACATTCAACCGAGCCTATAACAGCCTCGACACTATTTGGGGTCACAGTTGGTGTATCTAGTTTCACTTTTTTAGTGGTTGTATTGGCATTCTTATTTTGGATATATACCAGGTAATGAAAATGTCACAAACGGGACAACATAAATAAATAAATAGATAAAAAAGACAACAAAAATAAGAAAACAAACAAACAACAACAACAAAAACAAAAACAAATCAAATTTACTTATAAAAAGTAACAACAACAACAGAAATCCACAAGAAAAAATACAAAAAAGCATCCCTCGACAAAAAAACAACAACAAATAAAAACACACACAAACAAAAGATCCCAATCCCAATTTATATGAAAATAAACCACTGTTTCATATCTTGGTCCACATAAAATAATAAAATTGCGTATTTCAGCCATAGTCTATTTTACCTCGTTCGAAATGTTGGTAACATTACACGTTTATCAGATAGTTTTTCTCTTTTAAATTAAAAAACATGCGATAATTATATAAAGAACATGTGGATAAAATATGTATGCAGCTATTCAACAGCTATTTCTATATCACTATTTATCTTTTATTTCAGACGTAAACGCACTTTGAAGATAACAGACAGAAAAACAGCTGGTATGCAGTTTTAACGCATGTTTTAATCCGCACTTTAACTATCAGTCACAATGAAACAAGAAAATATAAACGTTAGACATCATATAAGCTAGCTTAGTAATGATTAAAAGTTACTAAAATAAAAACAATACTAATTTACCAATAGCCGAATATCCTCTTGTGAATAAACACGATAAAGTCTTTTAAGCATGTCCTGACATTTTCACTCCATCAGAGTTTTATCTCACATTAAATCTTTATCATTATACACATACAAGTTTATAGTAAGGATAAGTAAGTGGTATTCTTTACAATTCATAGCGGAACGTGATATTTGATCGCTACAGTAAAGTAAATATATTTAGATTTCAATGCTTTTTTAATTGTTTTTAAATTGTTCTGTTCTAGAGGTTATCAATGAATATCAGGCTACTACTAGGCATAATGACAATGATGCAGAAAATATGTATGAACAAATTGATGAGCAATGAACTGCAAGAGGGGCATACATTGAGATGCAAGGAATCAAAACGGACAATGATACAAACTGTGAATATATAGATATGACAATACAAAACTTATCCGATGACAAAAATATGGATACTAACCAAATCGTTTTGTACAAAACTTAGTTTATTTGTTTCACGTTTAGTTCATATATATTTTTACATAAATATTTAAATCTGTAAATTTTCACAAACAATATTGTACCTATTGTTCATGATATATTGAGAGAATCCCCATTAATGCTCTGTATATAAATAATTATAAAGTTACTAAAACCCTCCTGTTTGCATTCTCTTATGAACTGTTGTTTATTTTGAACTAGAATAGCTAAATTATAAGATTGAATGACGCTGATCGTTATAATTATTTTTATGAGTGGATTTTAGTTCGTGGTTTACATAGGTAATAAACAACTTTCTATTAGTTCGCTAATAATTTTAGCGGTAAACATTTTTGTCTTTTTCACCTTTAAAGTTTTAGTTTATTCTGTATTTGGTTGGCAAGTAGTTCACATGTTGGGATTCTGATTTCCCCTCCTATCCTTCCCTATTTGTGTGTTATCTGTATATCTAATTGTACAATAATGTTTTCATCAAGTGTATATTTTTCCTCAATGTTTGAATATTTGCTTGATGATGAATATTACTACTGTAATGATGATTGTGCTAGTATATGGTTAGACAAAACTATTTTGATTCTGTAAATTGACATATTTGTATTTGTTAAAAGAATGTGTTTACAATATAAATATGAAACATGTAATCTCAAGTTTACTTAGTTTATATTCTATCAAGATCTAAATTTCTCTTGTCTTCTCATTCAAATTAAAACTTATAATTCACTTTTGTGAATCACATGGACCCTCTTGGATAATTATTCAAAGATAAAAACAAAAGAATGTCATAGCTTCACTAGTCATTATTCTATTGTTGGCAGTTTCCGAAATGTCTATCTAAATGTGTTATTTTCACTATCAATATTTGATAATGTATGCTATTTTACCTAGTATATCTAATAACGCAGGAGTGTGTAAGGTTGACTTCCCGTTGTTGTGATTGACTATTGAATCATTTCAAAGGTCTTTCGCGTT
Source organism: Ruditapes philippinarum (assembly GCF_026571515.1). Classification (NCBI taxonomy): domain Eukaryota; kingdom Metazoa; phylum Mollusca; class Bivalvia; order Venerida; family Veneridae; genus Ruditapes; species Ruditapes philippinarum. The sequence continues at coordinate 80,528 of NW_026866021.1, read as the reverse complement.
GAACCCCTGATCTGGCATGTTAGGAAGTTATCAGTTACTTGCAAAAGTAAAGGCAACTAGTACATGTAATGCCCAGGAACGATGCCGTGGCATAACTGTGCTACAATCTACATACATCACCATCTAGTACAGCAGCAATATACAATGTATTATCACTGGCACTTGTAGTACTGTGTGTAATACAAGCGATGAAATCTTGAATAATACCATTCTATGGGAAATAGAACACCAGCATAAACTACATATTGACATGAAATTAGATTTAAATTTTTAATAAAAAAATTAAATAATTGAAGTCTCAGATATAAGTCTTGTTATTTTCATTGACGTTTTTTTACAAAAGTATTGTCAACAACTTTAATGTATCGGTACATTCAATTTTAAAAAGAGTGTGGCACTCTTTTTATAATTAAGGTAGTTTTTATACTTTATCCTACACATTTCCTATTTATAATTAGGAAATTAAATAACTTTTGAACTTTACAAAAAATGTTGCGTCAAAGTTGCTGATTTATCATCTTTTTGTGTATCATTAGATAAACATTTGTCGTAGAACAGTTATAGTAAATCTTGATGTCTTTATTCACCTTATTTAAAATAATTTATTGGAACTAATTGTAACATAAGTGAGTAAATAAACATTTGGAGTGTATTCATATGTATCATTGTCATTGTCCGTTTGGATTTATGAACGTAACAAATTACTATTTAACTTCTGTTTTATAATTAATGACTTTCTTAAAAAGACTAGCCAAGTTTGATCTACACATCGTTTAAAATCAGTCTGTTTTGCAGCTACTTATATCAATACCGTTAATAGTATTGTGACATGGATATTGCCATTGTATATTCAAATGTATTTTTACTTAATATTTATTATAATGTTTGCAGTGATTTTCAAATGCACACATTTCCTTACTATTTTCACAATGGCAGGTTGTATAATATGATGTGGCGAGCATTGCTACTTGTTATGGGAGTTAACTGTAAGTTTCATGAATTTATTTTTAAGACTTATTGAAAAAGGTCTGTCTCTTTTGCGTGCCCTCATTGCATATTTTAATCGGCAATAAGTAGCCATGCCTATTTGTAACATAATAAGAAAAATAGTTGGTCAATATATTATGATAGATGATATTGATTAAAAAAAAGGTTTTATAAAGTGGATTTGTTTTTACATTTTTGCCCATTCCTGCCAATTCCTGCTATGTTTTACAGTGTAATCTAATAACTATTCTATAAGTATATGAAGCGGTTGCTTGAATCCACATTATAGCATAAAATCGGCTATTTCCCTCTTTTGCCCATGTTATAACGAGACCAAAACCATGTGTTAACATAGTCACGCGCTCTTGTTATAGCCCGGTTTTACCTATGCATAATACATACAAGGCCCAGTAAACAAACAAAACAAACAAAAAACTGTTTGCCAAAGAGTCTTGCGCTCTTGTTATATAGAAATTATTGATTCGAGGGCCTCAATCGTATAACGGCGAGCAGCATTCAAGTAACTATTCCGGAAATACGGCGTGTAGACATCGCCGCTTATCTTGGTTGTCGCCCTTTCTAAGAAACGGACAGTTGACAATGTAAACAAATATCTGTCATTCAGTTTAACCCTCCGATGTACACAAAATGAATATGAGAAAATGTTATTTTATTGATGTTTATATTGATAAATGGTCTTTATATTTCTTTGAGAGAATAATGTTTAGTGCCTGATTTTTTTTATAAACCTGTGTACTTGGAAAAAAAAACGATTCTGATGTCACTGATCTTTTTTCTACCGTCAATCGGAAATTTTGAGGGTCATGTTTTGCCTTGGGTAGAGTAATTTAATGTTTTTTATTGAGTTAATCAATCTCCAATGTAAAGCTTTGAAATTTCGCACAGTTCTGAGCATTTGTATTTCCCAAGAAAAATGTTTGAATTTCCATTGAAATTCATTGTCAAGCTAATTCATTTAGATAACTATCTGGTGAATCTTTCTAATTGAAATATACAATAATTGAAAGTTAACATATTTCTATAGGACAGTCACCAAAAGGTTGGTTAGATTGTTTGATATTTTATACCATGTTACAGCTCTTTTATTTTCTATATTTAACCTCTGATATAGCTTTTGTTCTACTTTTAAACCTTTACTGATAATGAATCTTTCGTATCCACAATTCGACAACTTTTTTAAAATTACGTGTAAGAGAGAAAAAAATATAATCTATTCCCAGATGCTTGTTTGAAAATATTTTGTTCAAATATTATAGTGTCGTAAGTTACACGATACAGATGCCTCTATTAGTTATATCACCATGTTTCGTCCAAACGCTTTGTAAGAAAAGTGATATTATATGCGGAAGAAATTGTGTCCTCTACATTCCTTTTATTACATTACAATAAGATAATCGCTCCGTCTAAATTTATGACACTTTTTTACAGTTCAACCGCGTGGAGTTCGCTTCAACTTCGGAATGAAGGCAGTAGAGAGATTAGTTGTAAACCAAAATGAAGAGGTGATTTTCCAATGCTTCGCGTAGTTTAATCCTCATCCAGACATTGTAATTAGAAATCAAAGAGATGAAGAAATCATAATGATGAAAAAAAAACAAGTTCTGTTCAACACATTATTCATAGGGTATCTTGTGCTGATGCAGGAGAGTATGTGATCTGCTAGAAACATGGAAACAAATGGACAAGGAGCACCATCCAAACTCGTCCTTATCGTAAGATGCTAGTTTTGAAATACCTATTCTGCCCGTTTTTCATCTTTCATTTGTAAATTTATCAATCTACGTGCATGTCGTTTGCACTGCTAAATAATATATACAAAATGTTGATCTAAAATGAGACCTTATATAAAGGATTCCAGCTTTGAAAATAGTATCGATAACTTTTGAGTAACATGGTACTTACTAGTATTAATTAATTTACTGATCATTCTTCCTTCAAAGTAAAGAAGTACTGAAGCACCAACTTAAGTTGACAAGATAAACTTATGAGTTAAAGACGGCACTTTGTGATTAAAAATATCTACTTCGTTGATTATGTTGGTAGGTCCTCCACGTCCGTCAGCTGGCACTTTAAGAGTGACAAAGATGCATTTTGACGTCACGTTGCAATATTTACCCCAAGAGTTTTTTGATGAGCAAAACAAAACAGTATTTGCATGGTATAAACAGAACGTGTCATTACAAAATGGCGGCAATAAGGATATTATATCATCTTATGGGTTACAGTCTAATTTAATCATCAGAAACATTACTCAGTCAGATTATGGAAGGTACCGAGTTGTTGTCAGGAATTCATTTGGACATAATACCCACTATTATGAAGTGCGGGAAAAGGGTAAACAGTTGTTACTGTTTTAATTCTTCAAACATCAATTGAAAATTCTTAAATATCTACTTTTCCTAAAAAGTTAAATATTTCAATGCAGTAAAGCACGCGATGCTATGATTTTCGTTTCTCAAAAATATATGTTTGACATGTTTGATGTTCTGTTACAATTTCTTATTTTTGTTTGTTTGGGTTTTAAGTCATACCGACACAGTATATTCCTCGTAGGAGCAGCTAAAGCAAATTTGGATAAATAACGGCAAAGCATGTGATGAGCAAACACATGGGGAAAGATTTGCTTTACCTTTGTTTCTTTTGTTTCCTAATTAACTCAATCAAGAATATCTGATTACCGCCCTTGTTAAGTCTATTTGCGTAAGAACGCGATTTCTTTTGTAATATATATCGATCTAAATATAATCAAAATTAGCTAGAAGTTGATAAAACACATAGATACTTATGTGTTTCTCAAAATATAGAGATACATCAAATAGGAGGAAGAATATCCGCCTACAAAACGTGTCATATAGACAATATCAAACTATTTAAACGCTTTCCGCCACAGACACTTGGAGTGTGGAGCTCAAAACGCCTTTAAAATCCAAATAAAATGTATATTTGTCAATCCCAGCACATGTACTGATCAATTATACAAAAAAATTAATATAAGCCGTTTTGAAAAAAAATCATATTTCAACGTCTATTATAATACACAAGATAAAAATGTTCGCCTGAAAAAATATATATGATCAGTACATGTGCTTGGGTTGACAAATATACATTTAATTTGCATTTTAAAGGCGTTTTGAGCTCTACGCCTCAAGAGTCTGTGCTTTCCGCGTGATTAGCTATTGCTAATAATGGACAAATCGTCATGGTGGTCATCGTTAAAAAACCGGGTAAGGATATAAGTAAATATCACAAATGGCTATGTAAATATATCCCTTACACTCTCGTATTTATCATGCACGGGCCGTTATGAATATTCTGAATTAAAGTAATAGTATACATCCATATTATATTTCAACGGTGTAATATTTTGTCTTAACTTTGTGATTAAAACAAAACTAGTATTTTAAGAAAACTTCAACCCAAACTTGAATTTTGTATTTCGAACTGAGCGCTCTTGATGGTGTTGATTCTGTTCAGTTCAGTCAACTGCCTATTGTTTTTCAATATTCAAAGCCTCTCCCATCTTAATGAGTACTTAGAATTTGGACCATTGGTAATTTAACGTTCTTTTACACTTAGCTTTTAGTTTCCATTGCGTCGTAAAAGAGCACAGGGGAGGTTTATACAGAGACAGCCACTATGGTTCGACCTGCATGTGCTTACAGGCACACCTTGAAGTTTATAGGGCTGTGAGAAAAAATACCAAACAACATCTGCAAACACAAGAAGCTAATTTAAGAAAAGAGTAAAATCTGTTTTTCTTATCTGTTCAGCTTTTATTAAGAAAAACAATATGGCTAGCTTATTGAAATTATTTACTGTACAGTAAGTTTTAAAATGTTTCAAAGTTATTTATTATTATTCCAGTCCCTAAAAGCTTAAATGCCAATGAATACACATAGCACAGTAAATTATGACATTGAAATAACATATTACAACACTTCCAACGGCATTTTATTTATATCCATTTTATAATGTTCAGAATTAATGTACATATCTAGTAAACAATCTTGATACTTAATAACAATATAAAAATATGTTGTAGCAAAAACAGGGCACTATTCAGAGAAAGGCAGTTTATACATATTTATGTTATTAACGTGAGAAAAAAAAAAGATCGCTTCTAGGGAATTTAGTAGAAAGTTTCATGGCTTTACATTAAGATTGTGTCAAGCATACATTTTAAATTCCTTTGTTTCATCACTTATTGTTTTACTTTCAGATGGATTGCAGTTGTTTTTGTAAAGTCACTATAATTCAATTGAATACAGAAAATAACATCATTTTAGCTTGTGTATTCCCTTTTAAGTTTTGAACAGGAATTGAACATTTCACAATGTTATTCAAGAGAATTATTCAGTAAAGTTATCACTTCAAGAAATATAAAGATATTTGATTTTGACATACATGTACAACCTTACTTAAATGTGAGTTTTAAATCTACTATTTTACATTTTCCTTTCAAAATACGTCTTGTTTGTTGGTGATTCTATATGGAAGAGAAGTTATAGGTGAGTGTCTGCTTAAACATCAGATTGTTCGATAATTAAAAAAAAGGATAGCATAAAATTGTAATTAACATATACATTCCGTTAAAATAGTTTGAACAAGAAACGTAATCCAGTGTAAAAAAATAATTTTATAGATTTTGTCATTTGATTTAACGAAAGATCCACAAATAAAAAGGCTTCAAATTGATAGCATTCTTTGCTTTTTGATCCTTTGCATGCGTGTTATAAATTTTACACTAACACCGGTTATCCGCCATTTTGGAGGGATATGAAAATATTGAGAACAAAGAAATACAAAGTAAAATCGACGTATTATGATAAATAAAGACTTATTGACGTAAAATTGTCAACAGTTGAACGGGTAAGATATGATAATCGGGGAATGTGAAAATAATCCTTACGAACTGAAATCGTTTTCCGAGGTTGTGAAATTACTACCAACTGTAACTTTCCTAATATTGTGAACTATCTGATTTTTACACATAGTCCGTACACAGCCGATGATTTGAAATGTAATAAAGAGTTAGATGCTTATAATCAATTCCTGTATGGATGGGTCTCATGTTTGAAATCAGTGATCATCAACAACAAACATGCTGTGAGAGCTAAGGTGAGAAGTGAAATGTTTTGTTATAACATCGTTGATATTTATCTTGGAACATTATAAATACAAGTGATGAATAGTGATCGTGAATATTGCTTGCATATTAAATGGTATTTATTAAAACAAGTTATATTTTGTAACATTTGTCATGGTCAGAGACACTAGATACCACAATATATTATTATATGTCTCTGGTCATGGCCAATTCTTTTTACATACTGTATGAATTTTTGTGTGTCTTGCATGCAGGTGCTGTGTTATATACAGTCCATGAAAGGCTGTAAAACTTTTGTGTCAAGCCACACACGTATAAATATAAGTGCCTTTGACATTTTATAATTTTAATAGCAATTTAATTTAATATATTAAACCTAATCTCTATGATTATTTACATGTAGATTTTACATTCCCAGAGATTGCGAGAAAACTCGTCGAATGCTTTGGTTACAATAGAGTCAAATGGGAAAAGTCTTGCTTCACATTGTGACTGCATGACAGGTATTGGCGAAGTATGTTTACATGTAGCCTCCATTCTGTTTACCATTGTGTGGACTGGTCATGTGCGTAACTGTTGAACTGTAACACAGGAGCCAGCTTACTGGCTACTTTCCACATCAGAAAAGAAAGTGAATTATTCAGAGACCAGGCACATCAACTTTACTTCAGCGAAAACACTTATAAAACATTTGAAAAAATGTGTGACAACACTGTGAATTTAAAAAAAAAAATTAAAGTTCAATAAATAAAACTTCGGGGCGACATTTAAGAAATAAAACGACGGGGGCTTATTAGCGTGTTTTCGTCCCGCAACCCCGCCGTTTTATTTCTTAAATCTCGCTCCGCGCCCCCGCGGGACGAAGTTTTATTTATTAAACTTCGCCCCGCGCCCACGCTAATTAGCGAGTTTTCGCTCCGCGCCCCACGACATTTAAACTTGTTAATTTTCGACTTTTGGCTTGGCGGGGTCGCGGGGCGAAAACACTAGTGGCACAAATCAGCCACCATACATACTTTCGACGCTTGCTTGAATACCAAAGCCCTTATCTGCCAGCATAAGAGCAACTGGTAAAATATTATGTAAAAACCCACAATTATCAGTTATGTGTTCATCACTGGTCCTCCCACCCAAATAACACCTTGTGGGGTTATACCAAAAATTTAACTGTGTTATGGTGTTTGTATGAGGACCAGGTTTCAGCTTTGGCTTTTAAATTTGATGGACGTTCAATAAAAACCTTGGAACAGTCTATAGTTACAGCACATTTAGTACCAAAATATTGTCGAAATTGCTTTGGCATTGTGAGCCTTAACGTCTTCCTGTCAGGCCAATGCCTTCATCCGAATATGCATTATATCAATTACTTCTGAAAATACCCTGGATACATTTGATTGTGAAATTATGCACTGATAAGACAAGAACTGGTTAAATCAGTCTGAGTTTGATAAGTGTCAACATCAAGGTTTCAAACTAGCTTAAAGACAGCTTAGTGGGTATGTTTGCTTCTAAGAAATAAAACAATGCAAAGAGCACAGAAAAACATGTAAATCCTGTGAAATACTTTTCTTTCTTTCATACATTTTGATCTGACAATTGATCTCATAATTCCTGATTTTGTTTTGTTTGTATATAAGATATTTGGCTTTGCATTGCTGTTATTCCTATTGAAGTAAGATCAGTTTGGCATAATGTACCTTGGTCAAGTGTACAGTCCTCCTCTTGTAACAGTGCTTCACAATCCTGTGAAATTCTAAGCAGGGTCCTTGCTGCATCGGTTTTTCTGTTTCTATCTTCACGTCGTTGAAAGCAATGAGTGGCAAAATAGGGTGATGTTAACTGTTTTGACCCCGTATTGACTGTAGGTGCCCTGTTAGGACTCCCTCTTTTTAATCTCTCCCTGCAAAAATAAAGAGTTACATTTTTAATATATTTACTTAATTAAATTCAATACTTATAATGCAGATTAAAATCATTTTAGCTGAAATAATACAGAATCAAATAGTTGTTGAAGGTGTGCGACTTGATTCTAGCCCAGCTGTAAAATATTTCCATAATAAATATAATTTTTCTCAACTTGTCAACAAACATGTATATCAACTTGGATTTCAAGGATGCACACATATTCTCAATCCCACTGTCTATGAAACTGTAATTAATTTAAACTAATAAAATGACTAAAATTAAACACATTTTAACGCTAACAAAATGATCTGAACAGACTCGGATATTTTTCAAATTTTTCCCAGCGAAGTCTTCATGTAAATTCGCCAACCACAAACGCCTTCTTTCTTCCGATACCATGTAAACAGTGCACTTTCGATATAAGCTACATAACTAACCGAGGTATATCGAGTGAAAAAATACGAATTGCTTCCTTTATCTTCTAGTTAAATCGATATCTCTTATGCTAAAACAATACAAATTAAGCCTTTTTAAACCGCTAGTTTGTTGTGATGTTCGATTTTAAAATTTATTACACCAATGGAAAGCGTTTGATTTTAGCTTCGTCACATTATATATTTCAACACATCTATTTAAACCTAACATATGCCTAGAGACGCGCAGATAGGAATAGCCTGTCGTCTGCTAGTTCGGAAGGTGTTTATTTCTCCCCTTCAAGGACAATCGATAATACTGTTTGTCATTATCCCTATCAGATCTTTTATGACATCCAAAAAAAACTCGACAATAGTTTAACCATTTTCAATAAACATCAATTGTTAGCACGTGTTTACACTTTACCGTCTTCTGACAATTATTCGGGTCATGACCTTATCTCCAATATGGCGACCGGCCTATCGATTACGTAATCTGCAAATGTTGTACAAAAACATAAAGGAATATACCTTTTATGTCAACCCACATGAACACATTCAATATTTTGTATTATCATATTTACCATCTTGTATGATTTTGACTTAATTTTACAAGGTCATCTCAGTATAAGATATCGTTCAAGTTTGATTTAGTTGCGCGTATTATCTAACCTTAACTTTTGGCAACATAAATAGATGGGTATTTCCAAAATTTTCTTAAGAATATGAATCACGAAAGAAATATTTTCATTTTCGTTTTCGTTGTGAAGGAAATTTGAATTTATGTGCATTTAGCATAAGTTGTGATAATAGAAAGGTACAAAATGATTTGGCAGAGATTAGCGATAACTACATTATTAACTATATGTGCAAGATTAAATTTGACTACAGGTAAGGCTAATGCTTTTTTTTCTTAAATAGATGTTTTCTGAAACTCGGCAAATTTGGGTTCTCCCATCTAATCTATGGCTACAAACAAACGTTTACAGTTTTATCACGATAGGGTAATCAAAGCGTTGCTTCTATTGTCAATATATATTATATTAACAAAGTTACGGCGATAATGTATATTGTAAAAAAGTATGATCAAGGAAATGCGCCCTAGAGCTGGTAAATTATGATGTCACTTTCACCCTATCTATTATCTACCGATAAACATAAAAAACTACAATTATATAAATCACATTGTCAAAGGCAACACTTGAATTTTATAATAACATAGGAACAAGTGGGCGCTCAATGGTTACCAAACGTAGAATTATTCCAGGGATGTTAATTTGTACAATAATCGATACCGCCGAGCTTTGTATAATTTATGTGCCTAAGGATGATATAAAATATCAACTGTGGAAATTTTATTCATAAGGCGATATTCGATGTGAACACAGTCTTGATTCAGATCTGCAGATGTTTCGAATTCAGTGATCAACTTTTCCATGAATGACTAACCTGCTTTCGGTGCACTCTATGATCTTAAATCTAAAAGTACAGACAAAATTATTTGTTGACATATTAGTAAACATTGCCAATTCATTATTTTGCAATGCTTTGATTTAAAATATCAGCGGTTGTAAAAGGTATAATTTTGTACATGTATTGTGTATCGAAATTGCTAAACTAGTAATAGAAAGAGCATCGAAACACGAGGCTTTCTGATTTGTACAAGGGGGCGTAGCCCACGAGTATTAATCAGACTTCCGAGTGTTTTGATGTTCTTTCTCTTTTGCATCATAGTCAAATACCTGTTGTCACAATATGAAACCCCGGAGAAAAGTAACCAATGAACGAGCATCTAAATATGACATTTCTGTCGATTCCCTGTCTCTGTCGTCACAATAAGTACCCCAGCAAAAATTAGCCAATCAATGGGCATGCTCTTGAATGCGGATAACTAATACCTGCACCCCAGTTAACGCACGGTGCATGTATATGTATACGATTTAACTCGGACACATTTTCAACAGAAAGGTCCCCAAACTATGATAAAAGTTTGTTGATATTGATTTTCCACGCGTGTAATTAGATAAAATGTGCATCGAGTGTGCAAAAGGCGTTGTATTCCTTGTGTTTATTTATAGTTTAGACGGGTACATTTGTCGTTATTTCTCAATTAGATCTATTTGCTTATATTTTTCAATTATTGATAGAATGTCAATCTCCTGTGGTTAAATCAATAACGTAAAGCAGTCAACCCAACGTTTTGTATTATTTAAGAATATGACTCACGAAAAATTCATAGAAATATTTTCATTTTCGTTTTCGTTGTAAAGGAAATTAGAATTTATGTGCATTAGGCATAAGTTGTGAGAATAGAAAGGTACAAAATGATTTGGCAGAGATTAGTGATAACTACATTATTAACTATATGTGCAAGATTAAATTTGACTACAGGTAAGGCTAATGCTTTTTTTTTTTTCGTAAATAGATGTTTTCTGAAACTCGACAAATATGGGTTCTCCCATCTAATCTATGGGTACAAACAAACTTTTGCAGTTTCATGGCGCATTATCATTCACAATAAGGTAATTGTCAAAAAATATGATAAACGAGGTCAACAAGGAAATGGGCGTTCAATGCAAACCCTAGAGCTGGTATAATATTATGTCACTTTCACCTCGATAAACTTTAAAACTACAACTATATAAATCACATCGTCAAAGGCAACACTTGAATTTTATAATAACATTGGAACAAGTGGGCGCCTAATGATAACTTAAGCTAGAATTATTCCAGGGATGTTAATTTGTACAATACTTGATACCGCCGAGCTTTGTATAATTTTTGTGCCTACGGATGATATAAAATATCAACTGTGGAAATTTTATTCATAAGGCGATATTCGATCTGAACAGAGTCTTGATTCAGTTCTGCAGATGTTTTGAATTCAGTGATCTACTTTTCCATGAATGACTAACCTGCTTTCGGTGCACTCTACGAAAAGTTTGTTTTGCTCGTTTGTACACTAGGAAAAGAGACTCTTGGTCATCCAGCATGCATCCATTTTTTTAGCTCGACTTTTTCTTTTTTGAAAAAAGTAGAGGTACTGAGTATTGTTATAGTCGGGTCGGCGTTGCCGTTGCCGTTCCCGTCCGCAAACTTGTACCTAGATCATAACTTTTTTATTTCTTGGTGTATTGTCTTCATACTTGGCCACAACAACCCTTGGGACAAGTAGACCACACTAACATTGACCTTCATCCATAAATGACCTTGACCTTCAAGGTTAAAAGTCCAATTTTTGCTTGTTCATGCTGTTATTGGCTGTAACTTTGTTATTTTTGAATGGATTGTCTTCAAACTTGAACATAATAATCTTCAAAGATAACTCTTAAAAATATACCGGAAGACCTTGACCTTCATTCATTAATGACATTGCCTTTGAAGGTTAAATTATTTAATTTTTCATTGTTTTGGCTGTAACTGACTGTAACTTTGCTATTATTGAAGGGATCAACTTCATATTGTAACAGAACATTGTTGTTTATCAAACCCAAATTTGCTTGGGCTCTTTAATGACCTTGACCTTGAAGGTTAAATTACTGAATTTTCTCAGATTTGTGCATTTAATGACCATAATTATATATTTATTGGTGTGTGTGTGTATATTTATATTTATACATATCATCATCATCATCATCATCATCATCATCATCAACAACATCATCATCATCATCATCATCATCATCAACAACAACAACGTATATTGCATGTTTCTATTTTTAGAATTGCGTGTAACTATTTATAGATTTGCGTGTTTCTATTTATAGAATTGCATGTTACTATTTATAGAATTGCGTGTTTATATTTTTAGAATTGCGTGTTTCTATTTTTAGAATTGCGTGATTCTATTTATAGAATTGCTAATTTCTATTTATATAATTGCGTGTTTCTATTTTTACAATTCCGTGTTTCTAATTTCAGAAATTGCGTGTTACTATTTTTTAGAAATTGCGTGTTTCTATTTTTAGAATTGCGTGTTTCTATTTTTAGAATTGTGTGTTTCTATCTATAGAATTGCGTGTTACTATTTTTAGAATTGCGTGTTACTATTTATAGAATTGCGTGTTACTATTTATAGAATTGCGTGTTTCTATTTTTAGAATTGCGTGTTTCTATTTATAGAATTGCGTGTTACTATTTATAGAATTGCTTGTTTCTATTTATAGAATTGCGTGTTTCTGTTTATAAAATTGCGTGTTTCTATTTATAGAATTGCGTGTTTCTATTTTTAGAATTGCGTTATTCTATTTATAGAATTACTTATTTCTATTTATAGAATTGCGTGTTTCTATTTTTACAATTGCATGTTACTATTTTTAGAAATTGCGTGTTACTATTTATAGAATTGCGTGTTTCTATTTATAGAATTGCTTGTTTCTATTTACAGAATTGCGTGTTTCTATTTTTAGAATTGAGTGTTCCTATTTTTAGAAATTGCGTGTTACTATTTCTAGAAATTGTGTGTTTCTATTTTTATAATTGCATGTTACTATTTTTAGAAATTGCGTGTTACTCTTTTTATAATTGCGTGTTTCTATTTTTAAAAATTGCGTGTTACTATTTATAGAAATTGTGTGTTTCTATTATTAGAATTGCGTGTTCTATTTATAGAATTGCGTGTTTTATTTTTAGAATTGCGTGTTTCTATTATTAGAATTGCGTGTTCTATTTTTAGAATTGCGTGTTTCTATTTATAGAATTGCGTGTTACTATTCATAGAATTGCGTGTTGCTTTTTATAGAATTGCTTGTTACTATTTATAGAATTGCGTGTTTCTATTCATATGCATATATACAAAATAGATAAATAAAACTAATGTGACAAGACAGACCAAATTAATTTATAAAAAGGAAATGTTAAGATATGTTCAAACCTTTCTATGTTTGCGTTTAGAAAAAGTAAAAAGTCGAGCGTTGCCCCCGCCCGGCGGTGGCTCTTGTTCACGAGTATTTTTACCAGCATTGTGTAGATTTGTCTTTCTTCCAGAAAGGTTTAGGGAAAGATTGAAGCTTTTTTTGTAATTAATTCGTTTGATGTTATTTTCATGGCCGACACAATAATCACACATTGTTTATTAATTTCACCATTGCTTATAATCGGTTAAAATCGGGCTTCTATGAGTTGTTCTGAGCCTTTAAGTCTTTCAGAGTATCTTTTAAATTCACCATTCTTTTCCAATTTATATGAATTTGACTATTTGCTTCGATATCTATTGAAACGTAACATAAATATGCTTAAAGACGCTTTATAGTGTTTGCTTCTAAGAATTGAAACATTGCACAGAAAATATGTAAATCCTGTAAAATGGTTAACCTCTTCATCATTTATTCACAGACTCCATACTTTATGGAGTTTCATATGACAATTGGTCTGATAATTCCTGATTGTTGTTTTATTGTAAATAAGATATTCTGCTTTGCATTACTGTTATTCCTACATATGTAAGATCAGTTTGGCATACTGTGCCTTGGTTAGTTGTAGAGTCCTCTTGAAACAGTTCTTCACAATTCTGTGAAATACTAAGCAAGGTCCTGGTTGCATCGGCTTTTCTGTTTCTATCTTTACGTCGTTGAAAGAGACCAGTGGCAAAATATGGTGATGTTAACTGTTTTGACCCCATTTTGACTGTAGGTGCCCAGTTAGGAGGACTCTCTTTTTCATATAAAGCTGCTTTTCTCCCTGTTAAAATAAAGTGTTACATTTTTAATATATTTACTTTATCAAATTCAATTCTTATAATGCAGATTAAAATCATTTTAGCTGAAATAATACAGAATCCAAAAGTTGCTGAAGGAGTCCGACTTGATTCTAGCCAAGCTGTAAAATATTTACATAATAAACATAATTTTTCTCAACTTGTCAACAAACATGTTTATCAACTTAAATTTCAAGGATGCACACAAATCCTCAATTGCACTGTCTTTGAAACGGAAATTAATTAAAACTAATAAAATGACAACAATTACCGCTAACAAAATGATCTGAACAGACTCGGATGTTTTTCAGAAGTGTTGATGTAAATTTGCCAACCACAAACCGACAATACACTCTTGTATCATAGTTTGGGGACTTTTCTGTTGAAAATGTGTCGAGTTAAATCGTATACATATACATGCACAGTTAACTGGAGTGCAGGTATTAGTTACCCGCACTCCAGAGCAAGTCCATTGATTGGCTCATTTTTGCTGTTGTTTACATATTGTGACGGCAGAGAAAAGGAAAGCGACAGAAATTTCATATTTAGATGCTCGTTCATTTGGTTACTTTTTTTCTTGGGTTTCATATTGTGACAACAGGGAACTTGATTTTATGTTTGACTATGATACAAAAGAGGAAGAACATCAAAACACTACGCCCTCTCGTACAAATCAGATATGCTCTTTCTATTATGGTGAAAAATTACGAATTGTTTCCCTTATCTTTGAGTAAAATCGATATCTGATAATCTCTAATGCTAAAACAATGTAAATTAAGCCGTTTCTAAACCGCTAGTTTCTTGTGATGTTCGATTTTATTTTATTACACCAATGGAAAGCTTTGCAACACATCTTTTGACACCAAAGTATTTAAATTAACTGTTAAACATACCATATGTCAGACCATTTTACATACGATTTATACAGTGAGACACGCAGATAACAATAGTTTGTCGTCTGCTAGTTTGGAAAGTGTTTATCGATGTATTATCTCATTTTCTCCCCTGCAAGGACAATCGGTAATACTCTTTCTCATTATCCCTATCAAATCTATTATGACATTCTTAAACTCGACAATAGTTCACCGTTTTCAATAAATATCAATTGCCATCCGCCTCGATGGAAGTGTTTATACTTTACCGTCTCGTGTCAATAATCCGGGTCATGACCTTAGCCGGCTTTTTGATTACGTCATCTGCAAATGGTGTAGAATAACGTAAAGCATTTATGCCTTTTATGTCAACCGACACGAAAACATTCAATGTTTTGTATTATTTAAGAATATGACTCACGAAAAATTCATAGAAATATTTTCATTTTCGTTTTCGTTGTAAAGGAAATTAGAATTTATGTGCATTTAGCATAAGTTGTGAGAATAGAAAGGTACAAAATGATTTGGCAGAGATTAGCGATAACTACATTATTAACTATATGTGCAAGATTAAATTTGACTACAAGTAAGGCTAATGCTTTCTTTTCTTAAATAGATGTTTTCTAAAACTCGGCAAATATGGGTTCTCCCATCTAATCTATGGGTACAAACAAACTTTTTCAGTTTCAAGGTGCATTATCATTTCAAAGCGTTGCGTCTATTGTCGATATATATTGTATTAACAAAGTTACGGCGATAATGGATGTTTTCAAAAAATATGATAAACAAGATCAACAAGGAAATGTGGCGTTTAAAGAAAATCATAGAGCTGGTATATTATTATGCGATAAACTTTAAAGCTACAATTATATAAATCACATCACTTGAATTTTATAATAACATTGGAACAAGTCGGCGCTTAATGATTACTAAAACCCTGTTACCGACTACCTTTACAGATTTGATATTTTATTTTAAAGTTCTGCTCTATTAATCAGCTAAACTTTCTTTTAGATTAAATCACATCATTTTCAAATTTAAATGAGATAACATAGGATATAGCCATTTGGAACTTTCTCGGCTATTATCTATAATAACCTCGGAAACAATACGGTTTGAAAGCAGTTCTACCAAGTGGCAGAAACAGAGATAATGTTAAACGAATGTATATATTTGACATCTAATGTCTGTTACGGTGTCGCCGCGTAATATTACCACGGTTTATACATGCCGTCACTTTGTTTACAAATTTAGCGCTTTGAAAATTGGTATAAATCTTCAGCATAGAACAATTATTTCGGTGCATGTATTTGAATATTCTGACAGTATTTATTTTGTTCAGAATATATACGTGAAATTGAGCTAATTCGCAAAATTTTGCATCTTTCGTAGGGCATTTTGAAAAAACCTGCAAGATTCTAAAAGTATTAAATTCAAGAAAATAAATGCTTTTAAAACTTGTCAGGGGTGTTAAAACTTTGTTTCTTGTCCATTGTTTAATTTCTAAATGGGCTATAACTAATTTTAAACTGTAGTTGAAAATGGCCAATTTCTCCGAAAACTAGGTCAAATTACCCGAAAGGGTACTACAAATGTAAAACTTGTCATTCATAAAAAATACACATCTATTTTAAAGAATAAAAGTCTAATAACTTGTCCTAAATTCTAATATTCATATTTAATGATTTGTTGTAATCAACAATCGCCATCAATATAAATAACGCGATTTAAAGCGGCTTGTATCCTTCGGCCGTTTTTCAAAATGGCGGACAAACGAAATAAATAAGCTATTTTCGCGAAAATAAGATCGCGGCTACGAAAATAAGATTTATTTTTGATATAGTGCATATATCTGTTAAAATAATTTTGTTAATTATATATTGATGCATTTTACAGCAAAATAAGATTTCAGAACCCAAAAAATATCTAAAAAAAGTGCAGTTTGAGCCGAAAATACATACGTACGAAAATGGCTCAAATTGCCTTGAAAAGCGTTCTTTCTATACTATCTGGGATATTTACCATATTTACCGAACAAAAGTCTAATATTTCATTACAAAAATACGTTTTTAATACATTATATCAAAAATAAATCTTATTTTCGTAAACCCGATCTTATTTTAACGGCAATTTGAGCTATTTTCGTACAATGGTATTTCTAGCTCAAATTTCACTTTTAAAAATATTTGTTTGGTTCCGAAATTTTAATGTGCTGTAAAATCATTCATAGAATGCATAAATATATAACTAACATAATTATTTAAACAGATAAATGCACTTTTTCATAAATGTTATTTTCGTAGCCACGATCTTATTTTCGCGAAAATAGCTTATTTTCCATCTATACCCGCGGACAAATTCTGTTGAAACACAATCTATGTACTTTCTTTTAACTGATTAAGTACGTATGCGTTATTATACAACATTAACTTTGATATCAAAATGTTACAAAACGTTTTCTCAACTCAACAAATAATTTAGACAACAATGACACGAGCCAGGTTTATTTTGGCTACGATACCCATGTTCGATCTGTGTTTTAAAAGTATTTATATTTATTTTGAAAGAAAAACAACTTTGTAATTTTGCTCACATCTTTATTATCAATCTACAAGTATTATATTCTGAATTATACAGTTAAAAATAGACTTATGACCAATGCTTTAAAATGGATTTGAAATTGTCTAAATCAAATTAATTTAAAGCTAACCCTAACACAAAGAGAGAACCACAGAGAAAGATACTGGTCCAGTTAGGTCTATATGAAGTAGGTAACTATTTACTCTGAGTTTAGCAACCAGAGCACTGGACAACTGGTATTTTGTTGTTGTTTAAGCTTAATGAGGGTCCAAATAATATTCTTATTTTATATCAAATTCACCCAAGCTAAATTTCGATGAAATCAACCAGACCAATCAAACAAAACGAAAACAATGATATAGTAATATTCCTAATATGTATAATAAAAACATTTATAATTATTATTTTAGCACTCTTTTAAAAGTATCAATCCTTCGTCCCCCACCCCTTTCAGTGTTAACTTGTTTAAAAATAAATACCTTTTGATATTATACAAGGTCAATAATATACCTTGCATTGATATACATGTATAGCTCTCTTTTATATTCATATTCTGTATTTTTCTAATATCCCTTTTAAGGTTAATCTAACCATATTCATTACTTAAAATAATACCCCCATAAGATATCCGTAATATGCCCCTGTCTCCCTCAGTTAACTTAAAAATATATAACCTACACATATATAATCATATAAATCTACATGTATAAAAACTGTCCTCGACTAGGACGCTAGGTATGCTGTAGTCCCAAGACACTTGTCTAACTTCCCTCAAATAAGTTATAAGCCTCATAACTGATAGAATTCTAAGTATAATATCTCTTACTTAAATACCACCTAGTATGTATTTATGTAAATTTATAAAAACAGTTTAATTGGTACCCAGTTTGTATACTAATATCCCTTGCCACCTGTACAATTTCAATTGATGGTAATTTTAATTTTCCTACAATAACAATTTCATGTTTGAAAGGTACAGTAGATAAATTCACTGAAAAAAGAATAATACTTAACACCTCAAGAAAAGTAATGGATTAGATAACTCAATCGAAATAAACAAAACACCATACAACGTGTAATTTTACCTTATTTTATCCTCTTAGGAAATGATACAGAGTTCTTCATATAACATAAATCTATTATATTAATTAACAGACATATCTAATTGAATTAAATAAGAAAATCAGAACAAATTTCATTGCAAATTTTAAAAAGAAATTGGCAAATTCCCTAAGATGCCTTATTCTCCAAGAAAATACACTACATCACTAAAAATGGGGTATTTTTACCAAATTATAATCTCCTAGGAAATGAAACAAAGTCATAAGTGCAACATAAAGCTATTATATTACTTAACAAGCATATCTATTGATTAAAATAAGAATTTCCCAACAAATGTCATTGATAATTAAAAAAATTATGGCTAACTTCCTATCATGCCTAACTATGTAGACTAGAGTTTCCACACTAAATCATTTAAAATGTGGGTAATTTTACCTGATTACAACCTCCTAGGCAATGAAACAAAATTAGTAAAGCAACATAATTTTATAATATTAAGTAACAAATACATCTAATTGCCTAAATTAAGAAAATCCCATCAAATTTTATTGAAAATTAAAACAGTTAAGGTAAATTTCCTATGATGCCTAACTATCCAAGCTAAATAAATCAATAAAAATGGGGAAATTTTACCTAATAATAACTTCTTAGGAAATGAAATCCGTTCTATGTATTCATACTATTGTGTTCGAGGTCCTTATCCGAAGACTGACGGAAAGGGCCGAGTAGTTGCGATTGAGGATATAGCTTGTTGCAGACGAGTAATACATTTAGGTTCGTTGAAGTACTTGAAGATATCATATCTCTTATCTTATCAACAATTCAGTGAAAATAATGCCAACTATGTTCTCTTTTTAAAAAAATACGGAAAAATAAAAAAAAACATAAAAACAACAAAAACGCCCTCCTCCCCAAATCAAATATGATTTTTCAGTCAGGTCTCCCCAGTTTATGAAAACATTCATTTCAATTTTGAATACATAGAGGATAGTCGTTTGTTTTTGTGTAAGATAATATTTTATTTCATCGAGTGAGCTTCTAAACGCAATTTGAAGTTGAGATGAAATAAAATTTTATCTTAGACCAGAAACAAACAGTTTTGGTTTTTATGCTTAAATGCAAAGGCAAATGACTTTTCTTCAATATTTACTTGAATATTAAAATCTGTTTTCTCCACTGGTAGCCTCACTTTTAGACAAATTTCTTATAAATACAAGACGACTAGAGCTAAAAGAAAATTAAAAACAATATAAGATTGTGATGATATTAATCATTTTAAACAGAAAGCACTGTAGGAGCACATTTGTCTCGGAGCACATTTATCTTACGTAAGACCGATGCGGTCGCATTTGTCTCACATGAGACAAATGGGACCTCAAATGTCTACCCAATAAAATACATTTGTGTGACAAATGTGCTCCGATCAAGTATTTTAAGGGACAAGAAGGCACATTTGTCTCATGTTTTTTTAAGGGACAAGAAAACACATTTGTCTCATGTCATTTTTATGAATTATTTGTAACATATTTTCACACGGCACAATTATTTAAAGGTTCGCCGTTTTACCTCATGTAAAGTGTAAAAATCAATAGGTTTGCTTATGCTTTTTTATATAATCTTAAACCTAAAAACTACAGTGGAACTATTTATTCTAATATCTCTAATTCAAGAAATTTGATTGACTGAACCTGAAGGCGTACAATGAAACATACGGAATCCCGTTCACGTACCCGATGTTACCATGCTGAAAGCGCGATGGCGCAATGGTACGATTGTAAAAACACGATGGTACGAACGTGAAACAACGATGGTACGATGGTGATACAACCAAGACACAATGATGAAAACACGATGTTACGATGGTGAAAATACAATGGTACGATAATGAAACTGCGATGGCATGTTGATGAAAACGTGATATGTTTTTCACCATTGTGTCGTCGCATCATCGTGTTTTCACAATTCTGCCATCGTTGTTTCATCATCATGCTATCGTGTTTTCATCGCGCTTTGACTATTGTACCATCGTGCATCGCGGTTCAGGGAGACAAAAAAATGTTACTTGAGTCCAAACGTAACACAGTAATCCGGCGATTTTTGAACGATACAATATCGTGACTCGTTTTGCATCTCGCCGGATTCTCGTCTCGCTTCGCATCTCGTACGTCGACTCGAGACAAGACAATCCTTTGAGGCCATATACCGCTAAATAGTTTTCCCATTATTTTCTATATAAAAAGTGCTAAAAACATAGCTAGTCCAATTTTAGCGATCAAATCCTTATCTAAATTTAAAGAGTTATGATAAACTGATATAAAATGATGAGAAAAATAGGGGTCATGTATCATCTAAGAAAATTTCTAGCGTCACATTTGTAAAATCACTTTAAAATCACACTGCTGTGACGTGGAAGAACTACCCATTCTAAAATTGAAATTCCCTTTATCAAATACAAACTTTGTCCGCATTTTTTCTACCAAAATGTCAAAAACATATCCATGATGAAATTTAAACAGATAACAGCTTAAATTTAGACGTCTATTAACTAGAGACACGAAAAGCGAAATTCCGTTAAAACATGAAATGGAAGCACGGTATTTTACCATGTAATCTTGTGGTACAGGATACTTCGACATTGCGAGATCTCGTGTTACAAAATCGTGTCTCGCTTCGTGTCTCGTCGGAATGTCGCGTCTCGTCGGATTCTGCGAGGCCCGATATCATAATAATGGCATTACCCGGATTCATTTAGGAACTAATGCACGTTGTAGGTGCTTTTTCAATGGCGAATCTGAGAGCAGCAATTCACGGAAAATGGCGATACATTTTTATATATACATTCTGATAAACACTAAATACGTGGATTGTCTTCTCATTTTCTTCCTTAGATCATATAGGGGCCTCTGTGACCGAGTGATTAAAAACAAACACTTGTCTCTAACCGCTGTAGGTTCGACATTTACTCGGGGCGTCGAACTATACATGCGAGGAAGCCCGTCCAGGGTCCAAATGCGGAATACATTTCCGTTTGCTAACGTAAAAGTATCCCTTTAGAACGTTATAGCTATCGCGTGCGTACGTTTTAGTATCGCGTGGCCACGTAATAGCTATCGCGTGCACACGTAATAAATAAGTAAGAAAATCATATATCCCCTTTATGCAACAGTAGATACTACCTTGTTGTTGTTTAGAATATATCTTTAATCATTTAAAAAAAACTTTGATCATCAAAAAGAAACGTCGTACAATTAATAACGATTAGAATGGACTTGCTGCATATGCGTTTGGGTTCTTGATACTGCACTGGTAGAAACTTTCACTGTAACATGCTGAACAGGGAAATTATTTGAGTTAATATATGGCACCAATGCAGAGGCAGGAAGTTTCTGATTGACCGGAAGTGACATAAAAACGGTATAACAGAAAATACAGAAAACCAAGAACAATTTTTATATCCGCCTTTTCGGACAATTGCAATGTACTAGCTAGAACAGTTTTTAAGTAGAATTTTATGGAAGAATGTGAGACAAACGTGCTTCGAGTGTCCTTTCTATTGTGTGTCGAATACATCCGCCTCATTTCCAACTTGTCGCAAATATGAATGTTTACGAACACATCGGTCACACCTCGTGAGACAAATGTGTCCCAACACAAATGTGCTTCTACAAAGCACTAATGATCGATTGTTAGAATAAATAAAACGGACAGTCTGGAAGATAAAAAGGTTACATTATCCGTGGCATCGGACGGGGCTATATATTGGGCAACAGGTCGTCCGCCATTTTAAAGATGTAAATTTGACACGAGGAAAGAACATAGTGTGTTTGATTAGGAGGGATTTAATTTGAATGGATGATTTTACACACAATCAACAGAAAGGAAAATTATTCCAAGATTGTTACAGACAATAAATCATTGTTGACAGATGTGCATACATTCAGGCAGCGACTTAGAAATTTGGAAACCATGGAATTGTTTGGAAAGCTGTTTTACGAACTTATTATTTTTCTGGCTGATGTTAGTAATTACATTAAGAATTACATTATGAATGCAGCCACAAACTAACTATAAGAGACGATATTTAGTGCATGTAAATTGAAATAATTGAAGTAAATTATATCTTTTCGTTTACGTTTGTTATTTAGCTTACGTACCATTTCAACTTTGTTTGCTCTTCAGAGGCCTAATTATGTTTGAATTGTAAACAAAAATAAAAGTGAGATACCACATGGCGAACATTCTAAAAAGAAGTCTCTTCATTGAAATATAGTGAAATTATGTTTTGATAATTTCACCGTGGAATAATGCAGAAAGATAATGTTCACGGAAAAATAAGTTATGAAATAACAAGCATAAAATATATGCTTTTTTACAATTGATTATTGTTGTTTTAGTATTTAAACGCTGTCCACATGATTAATATTTGCTAATAATGAACAAGCACATTGAAATAGAGGGTGCATAATTTATGTAGTGTGAGTGCGATCATCCGCACAAACTTGCAAAGGCAAGAGATACGGTACAAATCACAAACACCGTAACTTAATGGCTGTAGTTTATCAATCGCATCTTTTCGGCCCTTTTACGTCAAATTTCAGATAAGAACACACTACACAATTGTAAAAATAAACAGAACGGATGCGGTTTTTTGGTCTAACCTACGCTAAAAAAATTAACATGAAAACAAAGGGTAATTAAATGGTATGGGTTGTTTACTTAATTAATTCCAATATATCAATTAAAGTTCACTTAAATTAGGTAAATATATAGATATCAAAGTAAACAGTACATTATTTATATACATGTATATACTTATCATTAGGATTTTTTGATGACTCATTTTCTGTTTAGTTTCGCTAATTAAACTATTCTTAACTAACTTTTTTTAAACTAATTGATAAACTCTCAAAACGTTTAAGTTGTTTTGTATTTGTTTTCCTTTAATTTCAGGCGGAAATATTTTTATACAAAAACCCAATAATAAGACTGGTGAGATGCTATACGAATGTGGTAGAAATGTTACTCTTACTTGTAACTTTAAGAAGAGCACATTTGCCATTTCATGGATACATGCAACCGATGTTATACCAATTGCAAAATGTATACAACATAAATGTTTTTTAACCCCTGCTTATGAAGGACAATACACGTTTACATACGATATACAGGGCATCTTCAATTTGACAGTTATAGAGATAACCAAGGAAGACAACTGAAGGAAGTTAATTTGTTCAGATGGTTCTGACAGCGATTCTGAAGTTATAAAAGTTACAGGTTAGCATCAATAAATTCAATGTTTGTCTAGTTTTCATATAATTTTTCTGATATTTGTCATACACAGAAAAAAAATCCAACTCTTTTGAACATTATCTTCATTGTAGTGTCAGGAAGCAAATGTAACATATGGATATGTCATAAGAATACACTTGTCAAGTTCGAATTTGGTCATGATTTGATGATAGCTGACAAAGTTATCCCTCTTAAACTCTTGAAAAAAATAAGAAATTTTTAGTTTTCGTTCATTGTCTCCTCAATGGTTGTACACATTCAACTCAAATTTGACTTATAGATACATCTAAGGAAAAGGCAGTTCAATTTTGAATTTGGTCGTGGTTCAATGATTTTGGACAAAGTTATCTCTCTTGAACGTTGGAAAAATTTTGATTTTTAAGTTTCAGCACTCATACTTTTGTTGAAATGTATGTAGTCATTATTTTGGCTACAAATATGCAATTTACAAAAGGTTAACACTGAATAGTTTCAGTGCATTGAACCTTGTATAAAAATGGTTTGTGTAAACATTGAATACTTTTAAGGGGGGCTTTGACCTTAAAATGAAAAAAAATAGTTTGTACAAACAAATTTGGAACTAAATGTCATAACATTTAAAATTCTGGCTGCATGCGGGACATCTGTGGCGTGACGACACATTTCTAGTTTATCTGTTAAAATCACACTTAAAGCATACCAGTTGTACATACATAACACGTGGCTGTTACGGCGATAATGGATATTGTCAACCCGAGAACTTGTATATTATTATGCCAGTTCCACCTTATCTATTTTATTATCTACCTATGAACCTTAAAACTACAAAGTTATGTAAATAAAATCGTCAAAAGGAACACTTGTATCTTATAACAGCATTAGAACAAGTGGGCGCTTAATGGTTACTAAAGCAAGAATTGTTCCAGGGAAGTTAATTTGTACAATACTGAAAACCGCGGAGATTTATATAATTTAAATGTGCCCGAACATGATACAACAAATATCACCTGTGGAAATGTTTTATCAGGAGATATTCGATTTGAACATGTATAAGGCGAATGTCTGGGAGTTTACATTTATAGGTATATAGAGGTGTAATTAATGTGATTGTTTTTATTATTTATTGATAGATCTATACATCCATCAAGTTTGAGTCACACCACTTTGGCGTCTGAGTTGAGTTGCATAATTATGATGACGTTGCTTATGAATAGTCTAATATTTTACGTATAATCATAATATTAAGAGGAGTAGGTTAAAATAAATAGCAAACCTTACCACTGCCACATTAGTGTGTGGGAAAATTTATTTTATCATCGTATGAGAAAGAAAGCATGATAGGAACGGAAATATATTATTGAAAAATGCTTTAATAATGTTGACTATGCTTATCCATTTTTACAGACGGAGTACATGTATAAAAGGAACAGATGTCAATAAATAACCAAACAATAAATCACATATCAGTGAAATGCCTGTGTTAAAAATATAATGTATAATCGTTTATCGTTATGAAACCAAGTCTGATATCTACGATTTAAAAGGTTGAAATTTGATAACATAATGCTTAGAAATATAGATATGTACATAACTTAAAAACCCAAAAAGTTGTTTTTGTTCTTATTAGTTCTTTTATTTACTAGCCTAGCGACAGTAGAATTCAGGGTACTACTAGAACATCATAAAATGAAAATAAGCAATGGAAGTCATTTTTACGTGAAACGATGTACTTTATTTATTGTGGCTTACTGATTTACACGTACGTGACATAGCATAAAAGAAGACTTAGATTCTTTATTACTGACATCAGTGGAGAGCGGCATGCATAATACACAACATTTACTTACAACATTTACACCCCAACACAGCAACTATCAATACATAATTACAAAACATATAACACTTATATATGAAATGAATAAACACAAAATCTCAATAGTATCACAATACAACATATGTATAGATAAACAAACATAAAGAGGGGAGATACATTGGAATATCATGCAAAAATCTATAACCTATTTTTAATTTACCATTTTATGAAATTACTTCATAAGTGATAAGATTTAAATGGTCGCCAAAACACACACTTGCCAGTAAGTCTAGTTCCTGATTTATGGAGACCTTAAAACAAGCGCCTTATATGCAAATTTATCATAATCTAAGCTTCCATTGATAGGGTCATGATAAACTATACCTTCAAATTCAAGTTTACAGCCGGCTTTGGTACTATTACCATTTCGCTTGGAATTTTCCGTTCGCCGGAAGTAATCTTGATTAAGCTCTGCAAATATTTCGAATTAAGCAATCTTCTCCTCCATGAATGGTTGAACCTGCTTCCGGTGCATTTTACGAAAACTTTGTTTTGCTCGTTTGTATTCTAGGAATAGAAAATCAGATTTTTGACCTTCCAGCATTTACCCATTTGTTCACAAGTATTTTTAATTATTATTTTGTGTAATTTGAAAGGTCTTTATTCCAGTAAGATTTTAGGAAAGGCATAGCTTACACTAAAGACTCATAGTTTTGATCAATATCACATTGAATACAATCGATCGGTTGATGTTGGGCTTCTAGGAGTTGTTTCAAGGCTTCAAGTCTTCCAGGGTATCTTTTTAATTCATCTGTCATTTTTTTCGCAATTTACAGGAAGATCCACTATTTGCTTCGTTATCTATCGAATTCAAACGTAACACATATATTAAGCTCAAAACATGTTACAGATAATTAAGTTAAGACCATTCACTTTTCAGTGAAAAAGAAGTAATTTATGTTAAGAGGCCTAGTGATGACAAATTCCAAGCAAATATAAAAATGCGAGATACCACATGGTGAACATTTTAAAAAGTTTTCTCTTCATTGAAAAGGTGTGAAATTATACATGAACAAGTGTTTTGATAATTATCACTGAAATCACTTAATCACGGATAAATCAGTTATCCCCTGACAATCATAAAAAATGATTTACCCACAATCGATTTTTGTTGCATAAGTTTAGTAAACCATCACAACGCTACCATATGATTAAACATTACTAAAATTGGACAACGACATTTGAATAGTGGGTGCATGGTTATAGTGTTAGTGTAAACTTGAAAACGATAAAAGGTAACGGCACAAATCACAAGTTAATTAAAACGAATACACTGTACCCTAATTGACCCAAATATATAACTGTAGTTTTGTTCAAACAATATATACCCATCGTAAAGACATTGAAAATTCCAGATATTAGAAAAAAACAACAACAAAAAAACAAAACAAAAACAGCAACAAAAACAATTATTTTCTAGTAAGTTTCATTTATTTCATTTCTTGCGCACTAACCGCGCATAAACTCAAAAATCGTTTTAGTTGTCTTGAACTTGTTTTCTTTTAATTTCAGGCGGACATATTTCTATACAAAAACCCGGTAAACAGACTGGTGAGATGTCATATGAATGTGGTAGAAATGTTACTCTTACTTGTAACTTTAAGAAGTGCACATTTGCCATTTTGTGGATGTGTGCAACCGATGTTATACCAATTGCAAAATGTATACAACATAAATGTTTTTTAACCCCTGCTTATAAAGGACAATACGCGTTTACATACGATATACAGGGCATCTTCAATTTGACAGTTATAGAGATAACCAAGGAAGACAATGGAAGAAAGTTGATTTGTTCAGATGGTTCTGACAGCGATTCTGAAGTTATAAAGGTTACAGGTTAGCATCAATAAATTCAATGTATGTCTAGTTTTCGTATAATTGTTCTGATATGTGTAATACACAGAAAAAAACTTACTCTTTTAAACATTATCTTCATTGTAGTGTCAGGAAGCATATATTACAACGAGTTCTTTGGAAATTGTCCAATGTCTTCTGTCTCTTAGATATAGGGACAGGCTAGGGATGCTTTCAGCACGAAAAATATAACACCACATGTTCGAACCAGCACACGCTTGTTCTTACATTGTTATCGTATTTTTTCCAGGATTAATTAATTAATATATGTATTTACAGACTATGAGCCTCTTCTTTTTGAAGATACAATAAATGGGACTATAAGGGCGACATCGGGCTGTATATCTCAAGAGACTGAAGTTTCATTTAAATGGATAAAAATGTCAGTAAGTTTTTTTATATCAATTTTAGTAACAATGGAAATAAACTTTCTTCCTGAACTTTAATTGACTCAAATCCATGAATACGTACCGTAAGTAACAAATAAAAATGTATTGTTCAACAACTTGGGTGCATGAACATTTATTTTTCGTTTTGTTCTTTATGGCATATTTCCAGGTTTAAATGTCATTACTTTGAATAAGACCAGTAACAGAGACGTAATATGTGATGCATCTGGTTCATCGGATTCGATCTGTTAAATGCTGTAGCACCAGAACAACTAGGAGCCAGTTCGTGATTGATTTTATTATGATGTATTGTAAATTTCGTTTAATGTCAGACCTTAAACCATAAAGCCGTAAGAACTAAACAAATAACTAAAACACAATATCGAGTCTCAGTTCTGGCATATTAAACAATTTTGCAATTCTTACATGATGTTCTTGTCATTTGAAAATGATATAATCGGAATCAAACTTCAATCAAATTGTGCAACGCTACATTAATGTGTCCCTCTGGAATAAGGCTTACAACAATATATGACTATTGTAGTATAGCATTATACACAGTCAATAAGACACATCAAATCAGCAAATCAGGATGTTGTAGCGCTCAAGATATTTCTTACAGTACTATAAGGCATTACCATATACCACAAGTATGACTTGCGTTTTGGACAAATTATACATAATCCAACTCAATGAGTCAATGAGAACTCGTTGATCCCTCAATAGGTTAAAAGCGGAGCTGGTTGTACTCGATCTTTCGGAAGGTCAGCCAATAGTTGCGTTTCTGCAGGCCGTCTTAGTTTGCGATAAATGACATACTGGAGAATAATGTTCGAAACCATTTGGCACCCCCAATGATCCAATAACCGTCAGCCCGAAGTTGATTTAACGTTAATCATCTTCCATAATGTTGTACCGTCTGGTGCACGTATGTGATTATAAGACTTGTGGACCCTTTGGAAGTATCACAGAATGTTTGACAAAATCCCTTTATCTGCTTCTTTCAGTCTCCTCCCAACCCATAGTAAGTCGTCGACAAGAATGTATCAAAGGTGTAGAGCCTGTTAGATTGTGAGAAAGTATCTCAGAAGAACATAATGTTAAGTT
Organism: Ruditapes philippinarum; assembly: GCF_026571515.1. NCBI lineage: Eukaryota > Metazoa > Mollusca > Bivalvia > Venerida > Veneridae > Ruditapes > Ruditapes philippinarum. The sequence goes on along the minus strand of NW_026866021.1, from coordinate 51,395 downwards.
TATTTTTAATCGCCTTTCGTTGCAGGAGCCTCAATAGCGCAATTTTCGAGTCCATTCTCTCTTCCACTGATGGAGAATGAACATCCATAACATTCTTTGCTAATCTTATGATTCTAGCTTGACATAGAGAACAGTTTGCAAATTAAAAAAAAAAAAAAAAAAAAAAAGATTCTGTTGTGTGTATAAGGATCGTACAGCTTAAATTACAATATCTACCAGTTGAAGCTCAGTTTCCAGATACCAAATAGAACCATTGGGAAACGACAATTTCCTCGATGATTATCTGGAACCGATTGGCGACAAAGATGAGGAAACTCCTTGATTTTTTACCAATGTAGCCAATGGCTACCAGTGAATCGGATAAAAAAAAACCTCTCTGGCAAAAGGAAGATCTAATTTTTCTTTCAAAAATAAACTTGTCTTGACAGAAAGAACAGCCACTGTTAATTCAAGACGAGATATGGTGGTGACCTTTAAAGGCGAAACCCTTGAATGCCGAATCTAACCTTTTTAGTCCCCTACCGGTTTACCGGAGGGGACTTTAGGTTTACCCTCCGTCCGTCCGTCCGTCCGTCCGTCTGTCCGTCCGTCTGTCCGTCTGTCTGTCAGTCCGTCAGTCCGTCCGTCCACAAAACTGGATCCCGCGATAACTTGAAAAGTACTGAAAATATTTTTATGAAACTTGGTATATGGATAGATGGCAGTATGGAGATTATGCACGTCTTTTTCTTTTCTTCCTATGTTGAAAATTCTGGTTGCTATGGCAACAAATAGGCTAAAAATATGGCAAATTTTACACATAAACTGGATCCAGTGATAACGCAAAAAGTACTGGAAATATTTTTATGAAACTTGACATATGGGTAGATGGCAGTCTTGAGATTATGCACGTCTTTTTCTGTTCTTTCTATTTTGAAATTTCTGGTTGCTATGGCAACACATAGACTGAAAATATGGCAAATTTTACACATAAACTGAATCCAGTGATAACTCAAAAAGTACTGGAAATATTTTTATGAAACTTGACATATGGGTAAATAGCAGTCTTGAGATTATGCATGTCTTATCTGTTCTTCCTATTTTGAAAAAAATATCAGTTGCCTCGGCAACAAATTGGCTTAAAACATGGCAAATATAACAATATTTGTGATTAGTCAAAAAGAGCTGAAAATTTTTATGAAATTGCATCTTTAATTCAAGAGTTATCTCCTCTTTAAGAATTTTGCTTTTAAAATGTTATATTTTGGTAACAGGGATGTTTCAAATATTAACTTTAGAGTGTCCTTCAGTCCGTCTGTCTGTCTGTTCATAAAAACTGTTTCCTATGATCACTTTTAAAGAACTTTTTCAACAAATTTACTTAAAATAGAGAAAAATTGAAACATTAGTGAATGGCCAATGGCCCTTCAGAATGTTGATGGGGTTCTAACCGGTAGGGGACTTATGGATTGCTTGCAATACTATGATAATTGCTTGTTACCTCTGTGTCTCGTTCATAAACTTGGATTGAGTCAATAACGCCTTTTCTATTTGATATTCAGACGAGAACTATTATTTGCAAAAAGCATCTGCACATCCTGTATAAGTTAAATAGCTTCAGTTTCCATTTACACACTGGTCAAACCATCATCGACATATAAATTGCTCTGTGCAAAATATGATGCTTACAAGAATTTTTCTTTTTAGACTAAGCTAGGCATTCAATGCCATAGTTTGCACATACATGTGGCAATGCTGCACCAAAAAGGTATACGCTAGTTCTCTATGCTGTATGACTTTGTGTCAGTGTCATCATTCTCCCATTCTCGGGAATGGAAGAAGGTTGTGTCCTCCTTTTATCATCGAAGAATTAATGAAACATTCTTCTAGATATATTCAGATCAGATCAGGACTTGTACAGAGATGTTGATTTAGCGACGTACCGCCATACTTTGCAGGACATAAGAATACTTCACGCAGCTTATCCGGCTTTTAAGGATGATATACCCCATGACGTTGGATATACCGTTTGACCCTCCTGGGGCTTCCGATTACACTAACTCTGCATCAAAAAAATCTAAATTTGCATATGCTTACGTTTCAGATGATGTAGACAAACATCTGCTAGCCTTTTGTTGCCTGGAATGAATGGTTTGTTATAACAGAAAGAAGGGGGCATTTCGAAATGGCCATCTTCTCTCTTATGTAATTGTTATAACGTATGTTTTTCTCGAATTGTTTAAGAAATTGAACGTCTTCTTTAGATACATTCTTGAAGTCTGATTCAAATTCACTTATAATTTCCCTTGATGTGAAAAGAGGGAGTTCCTTAATGTAGACGCGGTGACATAATCCGCTCACATTACCAGATTCAATCTGCAGATCCATATTTCCTACAATACTCAAACCGAGTGTCGCCTGAACTTCGTATGGTAGTCCTCCAGGCTTGTTATTTCCGTTTCGGTGCTTTAGGTTACGGCAATTATACCCTAAAAGAAGTCCAATAACACATGACCGCAAAGATGGTACCGGGTATTTCGTTGGATATCTCTTGAAGATATGGCAAAAGTTTCGCAGTTTCTCTTGTTAGAACATGCGATTAACTGAAATAAATCCCCTTGTGTTCGCACAGATTATAGCCACTATTCTGTTGACTTTATACCCATTTTACTATATATAGTAACAAAATCTAGGGTATTTCAGGGCCATTATGGCAAGATCTAGGTCATTATGCAATTTTGGCCGTCTTGCTACTCGGCATTATTTTTCCATAATGGGGGAGTGAATAAGCGCACGTGCAGAAATACGTAATCAACTCTCAGTGACTTTCAAGACGGCTGCTGACGTTGAATGAACTGTAGTCACTTGCACACAAAATGTTTTAAAAGTTATTAATCACAATCAGCAAAGCTTAACATTAAAGATTTATAAATGCAAGACAATACATGACCCTCAGAAATTCTAAAAATGATTTAAGATTGACGGTAGGATCGGTGGCATTTAGACTCAGAAACCGTTCAAGATTGAAGGCACAAAACTTCATAAATAACTGACACTTGATCTAAATGTAATTCTCACAAAAATGTAAAGAGACGGATACTGCATTTATCGATAAAAATAACAATAAAACAACATTTCCTTATATTTATTTTATGTTGTCATGTATTCCAAGTTAAATAGATGGTTAAACTGTACATGACAGGTATTATACATTGACAAATGTTCGTTTCTTAGAAAGGTTAGCGGCGATGTCTAAACGCCGTATTTCGGACATAGGTATTAAAGACGTTAATACTTGGTTGCTGCTCGCCATTATGCGATAATGGCCCTTGAGTTCATAATGTCCTCAGGCCATTATGCACATCTTCGGGCCATTATCGTATAATGGAGAGCATCAACCAAGTATTAACCTCTAAGTAATACACGGACCATTAGTCCCGTTATCCTCTTACTTTCACTGACTATTTGTTGTGACGTAATTGTTGATAAACTTAGCTTGATGGGTTTTCTTTCAACTTGTTAGGCTGCTGACGTATCTTCATAAATAAAGATTATGTCGCTCTGAGTATCAAACAAGGCATATGTTAGAACCTCACATGAATGTTTATGCTCCGTTGTTGATATCAACACAGTGTGTCTATCACTTGATGCATTTTTCTTAACCTTGAATGACATCATAACATCATTACCGGCTTCACATGTTTCTTTGTTAGACCTTTCCTCATACATAAGCCGCCTTTACACACGCTACAGGTCGGCTTCTTCCGACATTCATGATTCCTTTGACCCTTTCCGAGGCAACCATTACTATTGCCATGATCCTTAAGAAATGATATTTACCTTTCAATCGTTAATGCGTTAAGGTTGTTGCAGGCCTGAATGAAGTAACCCTTTCTTTTAAAATAGTCACATAGTCGTTGTGTCCAATTATTATAAATAGATGATTTGTTCGCAGTGGTTGTAAAAGTGTTTTCAGACAGCATATGACCTCTTCTTTCCTTCTTTCGTTTTGCGTTGAGGGCAAATGGTGAAGATTGCATATAACTTTTGCTACCTTGACTATTAAGTCTACAGATTGACTGAACTTTTGATAAAGTTTTGATCTCTCTGTTCCACCTTGTTGTAATAAATTCTGGTAGTTTGCTTAATATTTTTAGGTTCTTTGTTCAATCATCAAGTAAGCTCAAATTATGAACATGAGGAGTGACATCTCAGCAACTTTCAAGAAAGTCGGCCAGTTCCATCAGGGCAAGTGGATTTATAGATCCAATAGATGCAATTCTTGGTCATTTGTTAAGTTTGTCTCTAAATGCCTTTTGTTAAACAAATGGATGTTCATAGCGTTCATTTAATACCTTTCTTGCACTGTGCAAATAATAAATTATGTCTCGTTTTGAGACTCCCTTTCTCACGATAAGAGTCTCAAATGCAGTTCGCCACTCTAAAAACTGAATTGAAGAGAATCGCTGGTGAATATCATAGGCTCCGTTAAAGGCAATCGAATCAGATTTAGGGAATCCGAGATAGCCTTTGCAAGCGCAGGTCTTATACAATGTTTCGATGCATGTGTTACTGGAGCTCTGATGAAGATGTGGAGAAGCAGGTTATTGTGAAATCTTTTAGAAAATCAGTTCACATAGTACTCAAGTGTGGAGTAACATTATATAAATAAGATGGAGCAGATAGAGAAAACAAAATTATCTGAAGAAACTATTCATATCTATCTTAAAATGACGTTTCCTTTCTTCTTATTTGCGGCTTACTCCCCTCTCTTTTCACATTTAAATGTTAGCAAGTGAACTGCAGCTCGTTCGTTCATGTATTCCTCCATGGCTTTAGTCCTTTGAAATTGTCGAGAAGATCTTCGTAGGTCACTATCATCCCATTTCACAGCAGACGGTCACAAATATCATGTGGATTGAGTTCTTACTGTATCAAGAGAAGGACAACTAGAAGACAGTTCACGACTGATTTTATTAGGATGTATTGCAAATGTCGTTTCACATTTATACGTGAGTTCTGAAACAATAAAAAATCATAAGTTGACGAGAAAAAACAATATCAAATCTCAGTTTTAACAAATTGAACGATTTTGCAATTCTTACATGATGTTTTTCCTAAATTTAAAGCATTTACAAATGATATAATCTGTATTAAACTTCAATCAAAGTAAAGAATTATATAAATATGAATGTAGGCAAAACCAATGGAGGAGGAAGTCAAATAAAGAATGTTGTTCATCTTTAATTTTACATATTTCGTTTAAAACGTGTCATTCGGTATTTCATGCACAGCTTTCGTTTTCAAATTGGATCACCTCGACGATAATTCTTAAGCCATAAACTTGCTCGGAATATCGTCGATTATCATAGAGTGATATAAATGATGGCGGAGTCCAACTAGAAATGACATTGAAAATTTCACTGATATGTTTAGAAATATATATTTAATTTTTCTTTTTATTTGATGCCCTTTTAAATATAAATGTGTAGCCTAGACATACAGGCCAGAGGCATCGTAGCAATTTGAATCAAGTTAAATTTTGCTAAACTTAATGTATTGGTAATATATGGCGTTGTACTAAACAAAGGTGATAAATCTTATCTATAGAAACATAACTTTGACGTTGTAACATAATAAATACAACATTTACAATGAGCCATTCATTATTCAAATGGAAAACATATTAATTATGCTCAAGTACTTGAGTTATCTATCAGTCCTGTAATGTTTCACTCATGGATTGCATTGATGGTATAAGAGAAGAAGTCTGGGCAAAATGTATAAAAAAATGAATGAATAAAATAAGGGACCATAACTCTGACAAAAATATAGAACTGAAATATGCCGGAGATATGCACAACTAGATTTAGTGCTGATCATTCCAGTATAATTTGGATAAAATTGTTTTTGAGGAGTAGACGGACAGACAGACATACAGACAAAGATACTGACGGATGAACTTACGACAAAGAAGTGACCCTTCTCAGTCGTGGTTACTTTATTTCATGTATCAGCTACTGTGTTGCCGGCAACACAAAACATAAACAGGCGAAAACGCCTTTAGTAAAGGGCCGTAACTCAGCCAAAATCATTCAACAAGAAAACCCGTACTTGAGCTACCTATCAGTAATGTAAAGTTTCATTCCTGTTACATTACTGATCAAAATTAAAATCATTAATAGGTCATAACTCTGACAAAAATCATAGAACTAAAAATCGCCGACGATGTTCATTAATAAACATGGTGCTGAATATTCCTGTAATGTTTGGATGAAATTGCACTAGTAGTTTCTTATGAGTAGCCAAACTAGTTTTGGAATGGACTTACTGACTGACAGACAGACGACGGAGAAGTGATCCCTACACATGTCGCCATACACCACGTTTGTAAGATTTCACATTTTAAGAGGTTAGGGTTGGGATGAGAAGCTACCTGTATATGTTTTATACAATTTGTTGTAGGGTTAATATATATCGAATGAAGTTCAAAGGAATAACCCTGTATTGTAGATATTGTCATCAGAACATCAGTCTGTCTGGTGGTTGTCATTTAAGGTCCGCTATGTATCTAATATATAGACTGAAATAAATTTCATTGACATTACATTAAATATCGTATAGAATGACTTTATGCTAAAAGCCCCCCTTTTTACCCATTGAAATGCTCTAATTCATCTCCTCTCACCGATTTATATACGATCATAAATGAAAAAAATAAGAATGGTCGAAATAATGATATTTTTCTATATGTGATCATGATTTCTGTCAATTGAGTTAAAAAGTAAAGGTGATTTATTACACATTATGTAGGTTAGCAGTGGCATTGAGGAGGAAATAACACCAACAATTCATGACAATTATACAAGAAGGTGTTCGAATGATTCTGATTGCGGGTATGATCAGCAAGTACAGTATACAGAGATGATTTCTGCCAAATCTAGTGACAATGGGAAATATTTTCTGAAAGTTTTAGCGGTATATGGGAATGAAAGCAAAGAGTCATGCAATACTGCTTACAAGTACAGTTTTGAAGAACATGGTAGAATTTGTTTTACTTATAGTCATAATTTTGTAACTCAAAAGCTGCTCATTTACTTAATAAAATGCTTAATTTCGAAATTCACTTATTACTGTATTTTTATGTGATAGGGCATAATAATGATCAACAGTTCAATGCGTTTTTCTATTTTACCATTGAAATAGAAGCGGTGTTTATTTCCTCAATTACTTTTTTTAAATCAGCACAATAGACAACTATATATGTAAATAGGGATTTCAGAACCGATATCTAATTTGGTTAAGAAATGTCTGTATATCAAATGCGCTTATTTTCTTAGCTTTTTATCTCATGTCTTGTTATATGCTCTTTTCGTTCGACTTGTAGGACTCTGACTATACTATTATTTCAGTAGAATTCGACTTAACTTATCTCATTTTAGGGAGATAGATTTTGTCTGCTTTACAGAAGGACTGCTGCTTTATCCAGTCATTCCTGAGGAATTTTCACTAATTAACTTGTCTTGCCTATATTAAATCTTAACATGGGCGTGTCCTTACAATATAAGATACATTTAATAAGTTTAATTTGCAGATAATGAACGGATGCTCGACATTGTGTCAATAATTGGACTAATTGTTACTGCTGGTTCACTTGTATTAATTATTCTGGTTTCGGTAAATTTGGTGCTGAAACAACGAGCAAATATCAAGTGAGTTTATAAGCTTAAATTTTTATTTTTTTAATTATGATAAACTAGAAAAATGATCAAAATGTAAAAAGTAGTATTTTGACTTCCATACAAAATACTAAACCACTTTGGCTATATTTATTACCAAAAGGCAACAGAAGCAAAAGATGGTCCAGGTAGTTGACCAATGAGTAACTTCTTGGAAACAACAGGACAACAAACATAACAAGCTTTTGAGAAATAAAAAATACAAGCAATTCTACGGTATAGTGGACCTTTAAATGTGACAATATTAGACACTGACATAATCTTTCAATATAATGAAGATGTGTTGTTATGCCACCGTAGTATCTGCGATGCGGTGGCATATAGTGGTTTATCTGTGTATGTGTGTATTAGTTATATAGATTATATAGTAATCATAAAAACATCTCCTTAACAACAACATTTCCAATTTCAACCAAACTTCTAAAGATTGTTTGTTGAGAGAAACGCTTCCAAAGCTGTTCAAATAATTCGATTCTATGAAGAAATTTGGTAACCATGACAACAAAAATAAGAAACTTCTGTTGTACTAAAAACACTTTAGCAGAGATAGTTTGTATGAAAAATTGTCTGGAGGATCTCTCCAAAAATGGTTCAAATTATATCCCATGAATCAAAATTGGCCCCGGCCCAACGGAACATAGATTTTTCTTATATGTATATAGAACAAACTTCAAAAAATCTTCTCTATACTAAAATAGCTAAAGTTTAGCTTTTCAACATGAAAAAGTATCTAGTTGAAGTCTACTAAGTTTGTTTAAACTTAGCACTTGGGTAAAAATTGGCCCCGGCCAATTGATTTCCTGATATGCATATAGTAACCCCCCCCCCTAAAAAAACAAAACAAAACAACAAAAGCCCTTGGGTCAAATTGGAACATAGATTTGCCTTATATGTATATAGTAAAAATTTAAGATGAATTTCTTTTCCAGAACTGCAAAGGTTAAGCTTAGTTTTTCTTACTTGAAACAGTATCTAGTAGACCTCTACTAAATTTGTTCAAATCAGTTTTTAATAAAAATTTGCCACGCACCAGCAGTCTTCGATTGTCTTTTTTATGTTTATAGTAAAAACAAAAAATCTTATATTATTCTAAAGATGCTTTACCTGAGATAATTGTTATGAAACATTGTCTGGCGGACCTCTACAAAAATTGTTCAAATTATTGCTTTTGAGTAATTGGCCCTACCCTTATAGAGCATTCTTGCATGTCGGACTGGCGTTTCCGTTAGTTTTACGTATGCCGGAAATTTCATCTGGCATGTGGGGTGCCAGATGAGTTGCGTGCTGTACAATGGCACGCTTAGGATGACATCATTTTACCGTTATAAATAAGTTTTAATTTCATACGCTGTTGAAAGAAAGTTGTTACGGTTGTAATGATATAAAATTCCATTGAAAATAAAGATAAAGAACTTAAAATATAATGGAATATGGTAGAATATGCAAGAAAAAATATCTGACATATGTTTGCGCTTCGGATCGGAATATCCGTCCCTCGGTAACCCGCCCATGGGCGGTAACTCGGCAAGCCTCGTTACCACCCAATGGGCGGGTCTCCTCGGGACGGATATTCCGATCCGTACCGCAACATATGACAGATATTATTAATATAGATTTTCAGTTTATGTATATAGTAAAAATTTCAAAAGAATTTCTTTTACAAAACTAAAATAGCTAAAGTTTAGGTTTTTGACATGAAACTTTATCTAGTAGACCTCTCTAAGTTTGTTCAAATGATAGTCTTTGGGTCACAATTGCCCCCGCCCAAGGGGGCCATGTCTTTTCCTTATTTAGTAAATACCTTAAAATTTTCCTTTCTGAAAACTGCAACAACCAGTAACTTTCCATAGCAACTACTGACTTCCATAGCAACCAATGACTTTCCATAGCAACCAGTGTATTACATAACAGTCACTGGCTGTCTAAGTCAACCGTATACCTCTTTAGCAACCAATAACATTCCATAGCAACCAATATATTTCAATGACAACCATTTACTTTATAGCACCATTGACTTGCCATAGGAACAATTGACGTCATTTAGCAATCATTGACTTTCCATAGCAATCAGTGCCTTCTCATTGCAACCATTGACTTTCCAAATCAACTGGTGACCAATATTGTAACCGGTGACTTTCGATAGCAACCATTGACTTCCCATTTCAAACAGTACATACCATTGCATTTACTGACTTCGATAGCATCCAGTGACTCTCCATAGCAACCAGTGAATTACATAGCAATCAGTGGTTGTCCAAGGCAACCATAGACTATTGATTTTCTATAGCAATCATTGATAAATAATGCAAGCATTGACTTTCTATAGCAACCAATAATTGCTATAGCAACCATTTACTTTATAACACCATTGACTTGCCAAAGCAACAATTAAAGTTCCATACCAGTCATTGACTTTCCATAGCAATCAGTGCCTTCTCATAACAACCATTGACTTTCCATATCAACCGGTGACTAATATTGTAACCAGTGATTTCGATAGCAACCACTGACTTTCCATAACAATCACTGACTTTCTGTTGAAACCATAGACACTTAAAGCACCTCATAGCTATCCCTAAATTCAAGTGACTTGCCATAGCAACCATGAATTTCCATAGCCACCAGTAACTTTACATAGCAACTACTGATTTCCATAGCAACCAGTGGCTTTCCATGGCAACCATGAATTACATAGAAACCATTGGCTGTCGTCAAAAGCAACCAAAGACCTCTTTAGCAACTAGTAGCATTCCATAGCTACCAACACCTTTCAATAATAACCATTTATTTTTCATAGCAACCATTGACTTATATAGTAATATTGTAACCATTGAATTTTCATAAAACCAGTGTTTTATATAGCAACCATTCACTTAATAACACCATTAATTTGACATAGCCACTATTAACGTTCCATATCAATTATTGACTTTCCATAGTAATCAGTGCCTTTTCATAGCAACCTTGACTTTCCATATCAACCGAAGACCAATAATAAAACCAGTGACTTTCGATTGCAACCATTGATTTCCATTGCAACCAATGACTTTCCGGTACAACCAGTGACTAATATTGCAACCATTGACTTTCCATAGTAACCATTGACTTCAATAGCAACCACTAAATATTCACAGCAACCATAGACTTCCATAACAACCGATGACGTTATACAGCAACCATTGACTTGTCATAGCAACCACTAACTTTCCAAAGCTACCATTGACTTTCGAAGGCAACCAATGACTTCCACATAGCAAACACTTAATTTCCATAGCAACCGATGATTTTCTACAGCAACCATAGACTTTCATAGCAAACAGTGACTGCACATTGTAATTAACGACTATCATAGCAACCATTTACTTTCCATAGCAACCATTTATGTTTCATTAACATCATTGAATTTCCATAGCAACCGTAATTCCCATAGCAACAAAATGCTTTCTATAGCCACAAGTGACTTCAAAGCAGCCATTTACTTATCATAACAAACTGTAAATTCCCATAGCAACTAGTGACTTCCATGGCAAACTTTGACTTTTTACTTAAGAATCAGTGACATCTATAGCAATCATTAACTTTCAATAGCAACGAGTTTGCCATTGAAGTGACTTCAAAGGAAAGCACTGATTTTATATAGCAAATGACTTCTGTAATAACTATTGTTTTCCCTTAGCAATAGCAACCCCAGTAAATGTTTTCAGATACACATATAAACTTTGTGATATCAGATAAAGATTTATTTGTTATACCGGCTTTCGTTTATAGTTAACAATATCACTTTTTCCTTGCCATTACGAATATTTATATATTCAGGAATATAAGAGACATGATGTGCGTACATGTTACGCATTTTTTTTTAAAGAAAGATCCAATAGCTGGGAGTTTGTCTAAAGGTCAAAACCTCTAGCAAAAGAGATGTTTGCTTTTAGAGAATCTTATAAAATTATTTGAATATATTTTCAAACTGTTTATGGTAATTAGCATGAATCTGGGGAAATGCTATGTTTAACAAGGGCTTAAACAAATAAATTAATGATAATAACATGGTCTCTTTACTTAGTATCATTATGAATTTTACTTTACTAAAGTATACCTTTTCAGGCTAAAACTTAGAGAACAATACGCACAAAAGATTTTAAACAAAACAAGAATTACTTCAACCAAACCGTAAGTATTTTATGTACCTATACTCATTGTCAATTGTAAAACAGTAAGTGCTAAACTAATGCACTGACCTTTTTTTAAATATATTTAAGCAAATTGGTCTGAAATGGAAGGTTTGTAATAACATAGACAATCATGTAAATGATGTTTAGTATTGTATGTGAAAGAATGACCTATTGATGTTTTTTGAACATGTGAGAAACATGATCCGATTTTATATAGAAATACATGTAGATGTATAAACATGTACATAATATATTGTCCTAGAAAAATATTATTTCTCGTCATATAACTTTTCATACTTAATATAACTTAGAACTCATGTTTTAAAGAAATATTTATAAGATAATTCAAATAACACATTTCTATTACTTTTATCAATATCTGAAGCATTTATGGTAAATGTTTCTATTGTAGACCAGCCCATTTTAAATTGTAACACGACCACTGTTTTTAATCATAGGATATTTTAATTTAGTATTTTATTCAAATAAAACAGTTACTTGTCCAAAGTATGTGTGATATTGTTACTTATACCAGCATATACCGTTAAAGGCTAAGAACATTTAATAAATGATAATTGTAACATGGTCTCTTACATAATTATTTTTTTTCCCCAATAATTATGTATTGTACAAACCTCAATATATCTTTTTCAAAAGACTGCTTGCACAACAAGACAATTCACGAATAGGAAAATCAGAAGAAGAAAGAGAAACCACCACCGATCCGTAAGTTGTTCATTGATGCTTTAATTGCCCCAACCTTTTTGTTACCAATACTTAAAAAGCGTGCTAAACTGCTTCCTAGCAAATGATGTCTTGTTCTTTTTCTTGTTCCTTTTGTCTCCTCAATACATCAAACTGTTAGTTTATTTGAAACCGATCACATCAGTTGGAAAAATGCATTTGGCAAATGTCTTAGTCAAGTGGCACACATGCATTAACAATATTAATAACCCCCAGTGACCTATGGGAAATTAACATTACAAAAAAATACAAAATTTTAATCACATGGTAGACTTGAATTAACAGTAAAAATAACTCCCCGTGGCCTATTGGAAATTGATATTTTGGTAATAATATAACATAGTTGGAGTACTAGTATTAATCTCTTATGACTTAAACCAATAAATAAATGATAATAACATGGTCTGTTATTCAAACTTCTTATCATTATTATTTTTACATAATAACTAAAATATATTTTTTAGACAAAAACGTGTAAAAGATTTGGATCAAAAGAGTTCGCCCGAACACGATACTTCCACCAACCCGTAAGTATTTCAATGCACATTATAGCATAAAAATCAGCTATTTTCACCTCTTTTGCCCGTGATTAAACGAGACCAAAACCATGTGTTAACAGAATCACGCGCTCTTGTTATAGACCGCTTTTACCTATGCGCAATACATTATAAAGGGCCCGGTTAACAACAACAACAAAATAAATAAATAACAAATAACAAACAAACAAAGCAAAACATAAATGGGCGCCGATTTGGCCTATTTGCCAAAAGAGTCATGCTGTCTTGATATAATGACATTATGAATCGCAGCAACCAAGTGCATATGCCGGAAATACGGCATATAGACATCGCCTCTAATTTTGGTTGTCACCCTTTCTATGAAACGGAATATCTGTCATTCAGTTTAACTCTCCGATTAACTAATAAAACATGATTACAGAAAATAAAAGAGAAAATGTTGTTTTATTGTTATCTATTTTGACAAATGCTCTTTATATTTCTGTTCATACTTAATATCACTTAGAACTCTTATCAACGTTTTTTTTTTCAAAGAAATTTATATTAGATAATTTAAATAATACATTTCTATTACTTTTATAAATATTTGAAACATTTATGAAAAATGTTACTATTGTAGATCAGCCCACTTTTAATTGTAACTTTATTTAAAAACGACTACTTTAATACGGCAGATGAATGTTGCACATCGTAAATATATTGTTTTTAATCATGGGGTATTTAATTAAGCATTCTATTCAAATAAAACAGTAACTTGTCCAAAGTATGTGTGATATGGTTACTTATTATAATTACAAGTACCAGCATATACCGTTAAAGACTAAGAACATTTAATAAATGATAATTGTAACATGGTCTCTTACATAATTTTCCTTTTTCAATAATTATGTATTTTACAAATCTCAATATATCGTTTTCAAAAGACTGCTTGCACAACAAGTTTATTCACGAATAAAACCAGAAGAAGAAAAAGAAACCACCACCAATCCGTAAGTTGTTCATTGATGCTTTAATTTGCCTCACCTTCTTTGTTACCAATACTTAAAAAGCGTGCTAAACTCCTTCCTAGCAAATGATGTCTTGTTCTTTTTCTTGTTCCTTTTGTCTCCTCAATACTTCAAACAGTTAGTTTATTTGAAACCGATCACATCAGTTGGAAAAATGCATTTCGCAAATGTCTTAGTCACGTGGCACACTTGCATTAACAATATTAATAACCCCCAGTGGCCTATGGGAAATTAATGTAGTGGGGGGTTTCCAACAATAAACACCTTGATATGTGTATATATGTTTATTCAATAAAGAATAAAACCTGTAACAAATAAAATAAGTATAAGAATCACATTACAAACAAATATAATACAAGACAAATACATTTCACAAAATACATATTACAGAATATTACACAACAATTCAAATTACAATAAAAACAATTTCACAAATAAATATATACAAATATACATACCAGGCTTGTAATAGAAGAAATCTAGTTGAATAAATATAGAGAGTACAAATATTTCTATAAAGAAATAAATGAAATAACTTTAATGAAAATGCAAAGAATGTGTTTCCACTTTGACTGCAATGAAAGGAGTGGTCAGTTACCAAGAAATATTAGTTATCCCAGAAACCAAATCCTCTAAAAAATAACTTGCATACCAAAACCAATCATCCATCACTCAACTTGCAAAAACCAGTTCAATCACTCATAACAAAAGGTACAAAGACAAACATGAACACATAACACCACAATAGATTTGGTTTGGCCTTAAAGGGAAATTATTACCGTAAACATTCTTAAAAAGAGAACTTGGCTTTAATTTAACTTATCTACACACTCCCCCCTAGTTAAAAAAATGACACCGGCATTTTCTTAAACAATTATTAATGAACCTGGATTTTATGAAAAAAAATAACATTATGATCAATTCGAAAAACAAAATGCAATTCACTGTATATTCATATGACGACATAAAATATATCATATTATTTAAGATATACTGCCTCCTATAAACTATTTTGCAATAGTTAAACAGTAAAATATAAAGAAATAATGCAATACAGTAGAGTTGTCAATTCTACTTGAAAATAAAAATACAAAGTATATACCTCCATTAGATAGGACCTATATGAAAATTTAAAAAGGACTGCATAAAAAATGATTTACAACATTATACAAACACTTAAACCCATTCTCCATACCTATCTGGTGGATGTATCACACGTCAAGGGCGTGGAATAGGGCGTGAAGATGAAACGGGCGTATGTACTGGAATGACTGGAATAGTCACTGGAGTACTTGGTCTACCTCACTGGAATAACTGGTACACTTACTGGAGGTAACTGGAACACTTACTGGAGTAACTGGAACATTTACTGGAGTAACTGGATATTACCGGAGTAAACTGGAACAACTTACTGGAGTAACTGGAATACTTACTGAGTAACTGGTACACTCACTGGAGTAACTGGGACATTGTCTGGGGAATACGTCGCAGGATTGGGGTGAATCCTGGGAACAAATGAAGGGATAGAAATAGAAGGAGCATCAGAAGAATGTCCATAATCAACACGAGTATTGCGACTGCGAGTAACTGGAAATCTCCTCTGTGGTATGATGTATACACCAGATGATGATTTCAGAAGAGCTTAGAATCAGCATCATACTCTTTCTGTATAGGAACACGTCTAGGTTTTGGTTTTAGGCTTAAGATTCAACAGGTAAATCTGTATCTTCTTCAGGAATAGAAATAAATGGAAGAAGCATATTTCTGTGAAGGGTTCTGACAGGACCTTTTCGAGACTCAAGTTGTACTTTTATATACAGGTTGGTCAGGAAATGGTATGTCAATGATAACAAAGGGATCCTTCTCCACTTATCTGCCAGCTTCTGTCGGCCTTGAAGATTGACTTTTCGGACCAAAACAAATTATCGCCTATAACCAATTTGTTCTCGCGAAAACCTCTACGGTCTATTTGCTTCTTGTTTTGATCAGCCCGCTTCTTGGCAACATCACCAGCTAAACCGATAAGCATATTGAAGGCGTTCCTTCAAACGAGAAACAATAAGTAGTAGGAGAAAGATGTTCAGAGTTAGAAGGAAAAGTACCAGATAGGCATCAAACAGAAAGACGGGGATGCCCTCCAAAACATAAGAAAGTGAGGAGAAAAAACCTGTAGAAGAGTTTCTTGGTGGCGTTATAAAGCCTGAACAAGAGAAGGAACAAAATCTGCCCACTTAGATTTATGATCTCTCTGCCAGAGTACCTAACATTCTGAGAAGGTCGATTAAAATCGTTCCGCTGATGGATTTCCCATAGGGTGGAAAAGGAGTGGTTCTTGTCTTTCGAACATTTGCAATCTTGCAAAGTTCCTTGATGACTCGACTTTCAAAATTCCGCCCCTGGTCAGAATGCAGCTGCCTCTGGAAAAGAATAGTGGACAATAAAATGTTCATATAAGGTACGAGCAGTGTGGTAGTCGCCTTTTGATTACGGCAAGGCAATAGCCTTGGCATATCTGGTAAAATGGTCGGTAATGACCAAGACGTCCTCATACCCTCCTTTGGACTTCTCCAGCTTCAAAGAAATCCATACACACAAGTTGCATGGGTCTTGAAGTCTGGATTGGAACCAATTCTGCAGCAGGTACTACCGGTGTCTTTCTGCAAATACAACTTTTGCAACCTGAAATGCGACTATTAAAATCTGCCTCCATGCCGGGCCAATAAAAACGTTGACGAGCTAACCATAGAGATTTATCACGTCCGGGATGGCCAACATTGTCATGAACACCAGTAAAGCAATATTCCTATGAGAATAAGGAATAACAAGTTGTTGTACTTCTTCTCCATCCAGAGTGGCGGTACGATAAAGAACACCATCTTTAATAGAAGACGAGAGAAGTCACGAAGAAGAGATTTGACGTCTTTCGACATCTCCTCCCCCCTCGGACGAGAACCAGAACGTAGGATGGAAAGAACAGAAGATATATCAGTGTCTTTAGACTGTTCTACCCGCCCAATACCACTGGTCTGACTGCAGCTTCAGAAGGAAAAGATTCCTCATTGGCCATATGAGGGACCTTCATCTCCTGAGCAACATTCAGCAGAAGAAAGAGAGACAGAAGCAGCAAAGCACACTGCCTTGACAGCATCGCTGAAAAGTTGTGGTCGGCGAGATAGCCCATCACAATCTTGATTCTGTTTACCTGACTTATATATGATTTTTCAAATCATAGGCAGACAAAGCAGCAATCCAACGATGACCTGTCGCGTCCAACTTAGCAGAGGACAGGACATAAGTTAAAAGGGTTGTTGTCAGTAGAAACAAGAAATTGGTTGCCATAAAGATAGTCGTGAAACTTATCACAGACAGCCCATTTCAAAGCTAAAAATTCAAGTTTATGAGCAGGTAATTACGTTCACTACGTCTTAAACCTCTGCTGGCATAAGCTATGACATGCTCTGAGCCATCCTGCTCTTGAAGTAACACGGCCCCTAATCCAGACCCACTCGCGTCGATATGGACTTTAAAGGGTTTACTAAAGTCAGCAAAAGCAAGAACAGGAGGAGAAGTAAGTTTTTCCTTAAGAGTATCAAAAGAAGATTGCTGGGCATCACCCCATACCCATGTAGCAGTCTTTCTAGAACGCTTGGACTTAGATTTGGGAGAATTACCATGACCCTCAAGTAAGTCATTAAGGGGTTTGGCCAACTTTGAATAATCCTTAATAAATCTCCTATAAAAACCTGCAGTTCCAAGAAATGTCCTTAATTCTGCAATGTTCTTAGGAAACTGGCCAAAGAAGAAATAGCAGAAGTTTTATCGGGATCAGTAGAAATACCATTCTCAGAGATAACATGCCCTAGATAAGAAACGGACGTTTTTGAAAAATTCACACACTTAGAGCCTTAAGTTTAAGACCATGAGAAGATAAACGTTGAAAAAACATTTTCAAGCCTAACAATATGCTCCTCAAAAGTTTCAGAAAAGACCAAAATGTCATCAACAAAAACAAGACATTCACGCAAAAAGAAGGTCACCCATGGCACGTTCCATAACTCTTTGAAAAGTAGCACACTGAATTAACCAATCCAAAGGCAAGCTATTGAATTCATAAAATCCAAGGTTTACCAACAGAAAAAGCAGTATAGGGCTTTTGAATCTTCCTCCATCTCAACTTGCCAGTAACCACTGCGTAAGTCAAGTTTAGAGAAAATTTAGATCCCACTAAAAGGTCTACAGTGTGTCGTCAAAACGAGGAAGCATATAGGCATCTTTTCTTGTTTCTTGAATTAAGCATTCTAAAATCAATGCAGAACCTAAGTGAACCATCCTTTTTCCGAACAAGAACAACATTAGAAGAGAAAGGAGAGTCACTAGGCCTGATGCCACCGCAATCAAGCATATCCTTAAGGTGCTGCCTCACCTCTTCATACATTCCAGGGGGAATTTCCTGTAAGGCTGCTTGAAAGGGTGGTCATCATTTAAAATAATACTATGGCGTGTGAGATCAGTACAACCAATATCAGTTGATCCCTTGGAAAATACATGATTCCAATTGCCTAAAACTTGGCGAACACGCAGAAGTTGCTGAGGGGACAGATTCTCAGTATCAATATTCAAACCAAGAGAAGATAAATCTGGCTGTGAAGAGGTAGAATTCACACCATTTAGAAACAGAATGAGAAGAAGCAAGGTTGTCTAGCACTGTAACTTCATTAACCACACAAATGTTAGAATTTTCGGCTTAATAGTCAATGTCCTCGCAGTCAGATTACAGATGCGTACAGGCACCTTTGCATAACCGCTTTCATTGGACACTGAAACTATTTGTGGCCGAACAATATATAAAACATCTGCATCAGGGTTTTCAGTCACAAGTTTAGTATCACTAGAGACACCTCTAACAAGACCATTAACAGAAATAGACTCATACGGTGCAACTGTGATAGGATGGTCATTGGTAGATTGACTGTGTGAGGCTTACAAACTAAACTGTCAAATGCTGATTGGCCAAACTTGAGACAAATTTGAATCAGTAGATGAAAGTTACAGAGCCTGATAACATTGGTACCCAATATCACAGGACAAGATATGTTGTTGTGTATCAGGGACAACTAATACAGGCACAGGCAACTGAAGGTTTAATTCCGGTATAGCAATCGGAACTTCAATGTACCCTAAAATATCTAAAGATTGCCCATTTGCAACTGAAATGTCTAAATTGATATTGAAATCTGTCAAATTCAACAGTGGCGGTCTATTTGACAATGACAAATAAAATGAGTTTGATACTGATGAAACCATTGAGCCAGTATCAACTAGAGCTATGGCTGAAATACCATTAAATACAATATTGGCCTTATTGGAACATCCAATAATTCTATTAACAAGTGATTGCTTCTCAATAACCGCCTCTGATTGGCCAACAACAGAGGCGGACCCTAGTTTGGGTGAACCGCAGAAGATCCCTGTTGTGCAGCAACATGACCCTGTTGATTCATACCCTTACCACGGTTACGCCAACTGCGATTGGTATTGCTATATATGTGATGAGATGTTGCTTGAGGTGGTGTTTGATGTTTGAATGTATCAACTGGTGGTGGTGGTGGTGGGGGTGGTGGTGGAGTATAAAAACACTGAGAAAGAGGATCAGGTTGTGGAGAAAATGATAGAGAATCCACCTTTTGTAAAATAATATTTAATCTCCTATCGATACCAGACTGCAAACCTCGTAGCTGTTCAGAGAAACGCTGTTCAATACCCTTAAGTGAACTTTGAACGTAAGAGATAGATGCTATCTTTTTAAGAGAAATGTCATATTTAGGGGATAAAAGGCTATCATTTCTTCTTCTGAAAATAAGTACCTCTTCTCACTTGACTCCATGGTTAAAAAAAAATGAGAAAAAAATGAGCGGATAGAAAAATATAGACCCTGGGATTGAGTGGATAGATGAAAACAAAAGTCAATAAATAAATAACAGAAAATAAAAAAATAAAATAAAATAAGTGTTCAAAGAATAAGACACTGAAGCGGAAATATGGGTAAAATAGACCAGGGAAATACACCTAACTTATGGTGAAAAAACCAATAAGTTTATTTTAAATGAAACTCAATAATCAAATTTATTGATGTATTCACAAAATATTAAAAACAAGTACAAATGCTTCTATTTACCTGATAAACAGAATTGTTTTTAATTCAATACACCATTAAAAAAAATAATAAAAGGTAACTCTGTATTTTACCAAGTACTAACTGTACCAATATTAGTACCTTATTCACAAATTCCTGGTTTGAACCAGTACTGTTCAACAAAAAAATGATACCAAATAATTTGGTTCAGTACTGAGTTGTCAGTACACCAAGTGTTACCTGGATATTACATGTTCATGGGGATAACCAGTACTAAAATATTTCAATATTCAAACAGAATAATAATTACACATATAATAAACAAGTTATATTTGGGCAGATATGTCTCAAATAATTCCTGGTAAATACCAGTACTTATATATTAAATATTTCCTGGTTGTAACCAGTACTTACCTATCAATTCTCACAAAAAAAATAAAATAATTATTACACTGTAGTTCCTGGATGTAACCAGTACTTGAATGACCAGTAAAATACTTTAAAAAAAATGGGCAGTTCAAATTAAAATGTCTGGGAAAAAAAAAGGAATTTATTTAGCCAAAACAAAAAAATGTCAACAATTAATACCCTTAATCAATTACTAATTACCAATTACCATATGATTTGCCACTACTATGCCGTCCAACCAAATGACTTACCAATCAAACCAACGCCAAAAACAAAACAAACCGAATAAATCACACGACAGCACTCGCTTTCAAACAAAAAAATTCTTTCACGCGAATTGGTTCTGGGTGTTAATTTGTTAGTTAAGTAGAAAAGTACAGAAAGAAAGATAAGAAATAGAGTGTATATTATAATATGAATTCAATACACAATGTAAACAATAAACACAGTAATCAAGAGCCTTAAATTTTTCTAAATATCTTTTTCAAAGTAACAAAATAATTGAAAGACCCTATATTTCTTAAGTATCTAATTAAGTGTATCTATACTATATCAATTTTATTATATTGACCCAGATAACTAAATGTAAACCAATGTATATCAATTCAGTTAAACAAATTTATAATTGTAATTACACACACTAGAATAATATATACACAAAGATATAAAAACACATAACAAATAAACAGTAGCGTTTTTTTTTTTTTGTTTTTTAAAGATCTACCAAAAATATGAAAGAAATGTAAGTTTATTGTACTATACGAAATTTATGGCTTATCCGAAAATACCTAAAGAAATTTTAAAGATCGCGAAATTGTGTGACAAAATTACATTATCGGTGTTTACATAAAATAAATCAAATGACAAGTCCTATTTAATGAGAAAATCAAAAATTTACTTTAAAAGAAACTGAATTAAACCAAAAATCTACTTAATATATGTATAAATATAAAGAAATTTACCTTGTTATTAAATTTTCTGAAACAGGTCACACAAAATTTGGAATATGGGCCGAAAGTAGTACCTAAGTTAACAAAGAAAAATAGTTCTTATAAAAAATGAAAAATACCGCCCAAAAACAATGAAAATAAACAACAGTAAAATATCTACTTACATGATTATAAAAATTCCACAAACACAAAAATAAAAATCACAAAATATCACAGTTCAGAGTTCCAAATGTATAAATTCCTCCCGCGTCCTAGATATTGCACTTCCAGCTGATGTCTATTTACAAATAAAAGTTTATGTACATGTATTTCTGTCTAGATGTGTGGCGCGAAAGAGCTCTTATAAAAAAAATGGATGGGGTGGGGGTGGGAAATGGGGTGGGAGGTATACCTATAGGATGGTAGATCTCTTCTACTGCTGCCTTGGTTGCCGCGGTGAGGTCTCTGTGATCTTCCTGGTCCTTAGATTGCCATTGGATTCCCAGGTGGCCTCCAACCAGAAAAAACAGCTCGCCTGGCTCGTCTTCTGAAATCTCGTCGGGGAGCCAATTTGTAGTGGGGGGTTTCCAACAATAAACACCTTGATATGTGTATATATGTTTATTCAATAAAGAATAAAACCTGTAACAAATAAAATAAGTATAAGAATCACATTACAAACAAATATAATACAAGACAAATACATTTCAACAAAATACATATTACAGAATATTACACAACAATTCAAATTACAATAAAACAATTCACAAATAAATATATACAAAATATACATACCAGGGCTTGTAATAGAAGAAATCTAGTTGAATAAATATAGAGAGTACAAATATTTCTATAAAGAAATAAATGAAATAACTTTAATGAAAATGCAAAGAATGTGTTTCCACTTTGACTGCAATGAAAGGAGTGGTCAGTTTACCAAGAAATATTAGTTATCCCAGAACCAAATCCTCTAAAAATAACTTGCATACCAAAACCAATCATCCATCACTCAACTTGCAAAACCAGTTCAATCACTCATAACAAAAGGTACAAAGACAAACATGAACACATAACACCACAATAGATTTGGTTTGACCTTAAAGGGAAATTATTACCGTAAACATTCTAAAAAGAGAACTTGGCTTAATTTAACCTTATCTACATTAACATATACAAAAACATTTTTTAGTCACATGGTAGACTTGAATTAACAGTAAAAATAACTCCCCGTGGTCTATTGGAAATTGATATTGTGGTTATAATATTACTTAGGAGGAGTACTAGTATTGATCTCTTATGACTAAAACCAATATATAAATGATAATAACATGGTCCATTATTCAAACTTCTTATCATTGTGATGTTTACATAATAACTAAAATATATTTTTTAGACAAAAACGTGTAAAAGATTTGGATCAAAAGAGTTCGCCCGAACACGATACTTCCACCAAACCGTAAGTATTTCAATGCACATTATAGCATAAAATCGGCTGTTTTCACCTCTTTTGCCCATGTTTAAACGGGACCAAAACCATGTGTTTACAGAATCAAGCGCTCTTGTTATAGGCCGCTTTTACCTATGCGCAATACATTATAAAGGGCCCAGTTAACAAAACAACAACAACAACAACAACAAAATAAATAACAAACAAAACAAAACAAACAATGAACACCGAAATGGCCTTTTTGCCAAAAGAGTCATGTGGTCTTAAAATAATGACATTATGAATCGCAGCAACCATGTGCCTATGCCGGAAATACGGCGTATAGACATCGCCTCAAAACTTGGTTGTCGCCCTTTCTATGAAACGGACAGTTGTCAATGTAAACAAATATCTGTCGTTCAGTTTAACTCTCCGATCAACTACAGAAAATAAAAAAGAAAATGTTGTTTTATTGTTATCTATTTTGACAAATACTCTTTATATTTCTGTTCGTACTTAATATCACTTAGAACTCTTGTCAACATTTTTTTTCAAAGAAATATATATATTAGATAATTCAAATAATACATTTCTATTACTTTTTTAAATATTTGAAACATTTATTGAAAATGTTTCTATTGTAGATCAGCCCACTTTTAATTGTTACTTTATTTTAAAACGACCCCTTCAATACGACAGATGAATGTTGCACATCGTAAATATATTGTTTTTAATCATGGGGTATTTTTATTAGCATTTTAATCAAATATAACAGAAATGTGTCCAAAGTATATGTGATATTGTTACTTATTATAATTACAAGTACCAGCATATACCGTTAATGACTAAAAACATTTAATAAATGATAATTGTTACATGGTCTCTTACATAATTAAAGTTGTTGTTTTTTCAATATGTATTGTACAAACCTCAATATCTTTTTCAAAAGACTGCTTGCAGAACAAGACAATTCACGAATAGGAAAACCAGAAGAAGAAAGAGAAACCACCACCAATCCGTAAGTTGTTCATTGATGCTTTGATTTCCCCCACCTTCTTCGTTACCAGTACTTAAAAAGCGTGCTTAACTGCTTCCTAAATAAATTCTTGTTATTGGCCTTTAGAATATCATTATACATGTACAACACATTTCATGTTGACTTCATTAAGCCACAGAAATACAATTGATTTAATATAATTCTTACTTTCAGGAATAAAGACAAACTACTACCCAATGAAAAAGACATGGAACGTAGTAAAAAAATATTCGAAAATCGTCGTCATACTCATTGACGGGATTTCAAAGTATTGCTTTATTAATTTCAATGTTTAATGATAACAACGCAAGTATTACAAATAGCTCAGATCGACATCATTAGAATTTCATTTACTTATAAAAAGAATACAAATAAAGAAAAAGAAAAAAAATGATCAGCTAATATTTGCCCCGAAGCTTGTCCTTGTGAAACTTCAAATCATGAACTGGTTATGTCAATTATCAGCAAACGTCGTTAAATTATTTCTGTGATATTATTCAAGATATCATCGTTTGTATTATTTACCGGCGCCAGTGATGACAGATTCATAGTGATGGTGTTGGAAGTTAGTAGTGCAGTTGTTGTAAAGTTGGGTGCCATTTACAACAGTTATATAATCATTACATAATGTTGCACAATATTACTCAAGAAGTACAGCATATATAATCTTCATAATTATATATTTGTGAAGAAAAACTTAAACTTAGATTTAAGTTCATCATATCGAACATGCTTTGTTTTATTGACATTTCATTCTTATCATTCACTAGTTTAACGTTGATAATATGTGTATTAAATAACTTTGTAGAACTGATTGATACATTCTTTAACAGTAACTTATCATGGCGTAAGGCTCTCTATATACAATATGTAGAGTTCACTTATACTAGCGTTTAAAACTTAGTGAGATACATGTTATTGATTTAGCATTTATTATTGTATATATGTTTAGTTGATATTAGTAACTAGTTTTATTGCTACAAATATTTTGTAAAACTTTATTATTTATAATCATGGTCAATGATGCTGCTGCAAAATTTTCCATAAATCATAATCTTTTAGGATAATTAGGAAGATCCTTAAAATTGGATAAAATTCCTTGACCAATCAGAGTGGTTTTGCATTTTACTGGTTCCACTAAAGTTCTGTTCCCAGTAGTGTGCATAAATACAGGAACTTTACGCAATTTTCACATTCTGCTGCTAATTTTTGAAGAAGTAACATCTCTAAAAGCTCTTTAAGGTTAGCTGCTTAATTATTGAATATATGTTGGCACTTTGGCATTTAAGCAAACCTTGGAGATTATCTAAATTCAATGAAATATTTTTGATAAATTTGTAAGTACACATGTAATTTCAAATTTTGATAACTCTTTACAGAATTAATTTAGATTAATTAATATCTTTTCTTTGTTAGAAGTGGCAACTATCTTGAATTGTTAGATCTTTATTTTTGTAAATATCGATTAAAACAGAGCTTGCTACTATTCAGATTTATGGGCTGTCGGCCTTCAGACTTTGTAGATGCATTGGTCTTGGCCAGGAGATGACCCTTAATAATTCTGGGGTCAGGGAAACAAAGGTCAAGGTTGCATTGACCTTGTATTTCAAAATGGTTTCTATCAATAACTGAACAACCCATGGAAATTTGACCTTCAAGCTTTAAAGATGCATTGCTTTTGGTCAGAAGATGACCTCAATGGATTGTTTGGCGTTAAGGGGTCAGAGGTCAAGATCATATTGACCTTATAGGTAACAACGCTTTTGGATCAATATCCCAACTCATGGGCCCTTTACCTTCAAACTTCACAGGTGCATTGATCTTGGCCAGTAGATTTCCCCTATTGATTTAGGGTCAAAGGTCAATGTCATATTGAACTTGTATGTAAAGACTGTTTCTGACAAATAACTCAACAACCCAAGTTGCCTTGGTTGATATTTTTTTATTAAACTAACAATCCTTTTGGTAATCACATTTTAAGGTCTTAAGTAATTTAACAACTTGGCTGTCATTAATGAGGCCTACATAAATTATAAAATTTATGCATATATTACTTAGTAAGATTTGAAATAACTTTGTCAAAAATTGCTGCATGCAACCTATTCGGTCACAATTACCTAGTGAATAGTCATGACCAGTAATTAACCCTGATAGATTGTTTGGTCACTAAGTCAAAAGTCAGTCATAATTAACTGATCACATGACTAAATGGCTGCCGATAGGGGGCATACATGTTTTACAAACATATCTTGTTTTATTCATAATGCACTTAATTGCACTTAATAGAGAAAATTTGATTTATAATAGACGATTGTATAGATTAGCTAAGAGGAGAGCAAAGACAAAATATCATTTAGCTCAAAAGAATAAAATGCATAATTTATCAAAAACTTCTCCGAAATTGTTTTGGAAGGAAATAAAAAAGTTTAAAAAGAAAAGTCCCGATTGTAAAGTGTCGAGTGAAACGTTTTTTTAACCATTTTAAGAATTTATTTAATAGCCAAAATGTATTTTCAAATGATGATGTTGAACAGTGAATTAATAGTGATAATGTTATATTACAACAAGTTGATATGCTAGATAAAGAAATTACAATAGAGGAGGTATCTAACGCTATTTCTTCGCTAAATAGGAATAAAAGTGGTGGTTATGACTTACTTTTACCAGAAATATTTATTGAATGTAATGATTTATTATCTGCAATTTTAAGTAAAATTTTTAATCATATTTTCACAAGTGGATCTTATCCAACCTCATCGAATAAAGCAATTATTGTACCTGTCCTGAAAAAAGGGGATCCCGGTGAAGTAAATAATTATAGGGGTATTGCGCTTACAAGTATTTTTTCAAAATTTTTCTCAGTAATCCTAGATAATAGACTTCGAAAATGGTCAGAGGTCAATAATTTATTAACAGATAATCATTATGGATTTAGGAATAGTAGAAGTACTATTGACTGCATATTTGTACTAAATTTTATTATTGATAAGATAATTAAACGTGATAAAAAGAAATTGTATACTGCATTTGTAGATTTTCGCAAGGCATTTGATTTAACATATAGAAATGGTATTTGGTTCAAATTAATTGACACTGGTGTCTCAGGTAAAATGTTAAAAATTCTAAGAAGCATGTATGAGGGTGTGAAATTATGTGTACGTAATAATGGCTCACTAATTGACTTTTTTGATAGTTACATGGGCTTGAAGCAAGGGGAGCCATTATCTCCCTTTTTGTTTATTATGTATATTAATGATATGCAAGATCACTTAGCTGACGATAGTATAGATGTTTTTACCATTGAGGAATTACAAATTTATTTGTTGTTGTTTGCAGATGATACTGCTTTATTTTCTTACTCTGAACAAGGTTTACAAATTCTACTTAATAAATTGTATAATTATTGTAGGAAATGGGGTATTGAAGTTAATTCAGATAAAACAGTTGTAATGGTTTTTAGACAAGGTAATAGACCTTCAAATATATCGCTTAAGTATGACAATAAAATTTTAAAACAAGTTAAAACATTTACTTATTTAGGAGTAACGCTATCATCTAATGGAAGTTTTTTTTCAAGCTCAAAAATCATTGTCTGTCCAAGCTTTAAAGGCTCTTTATTCTTTGAACTCACTTTTTGATAATGTTAATTTAGATATTGAAGATAAATTAAAACTCTTTAATTCAATGGTATTACCAATTTTATGTTACGGATCTGAAATATGGGGTTTCCATAAATCTCCGGACATAGAACGTGTATACTTAAAGTTTCTAAAACAAATACTTGGTGTTAAACAACAAACATGCAGTACTGCAGTTTATTGAGAATTTGGTGTATTTCCTTTATATGTAGTACGTAAAATTAGAATAATTGAGTTTTGGTATAAAATTAAAAATATGCCTGACTCAGCTATGAATCAAGTTGAATCAGAGTATCATTTTTTGTTAATATGTCCTTTTTATAGAGAATTACGTTTAACTCTTTTAGATAATTATTATTACACATGGCCTAATATGAATAAATTCAATAAGCTTATGTCAACAACCAAAAGATCTGTTATAATAAAACTTGCAAAATTTGTCTATCTGGCTTTAAAGAAGAGAAACGAGAGTGTTGTTGTATAATGAAATATGTATTTCTTTAAACTTTTTTTCATATTTATGCTGTATATTATTAGATATGTTAAATATGACATGTCTTGTATTGTATATGTTTATGTGTACTTAAAACTGCCCATCTTTAGTTAAAACATGAACATGAAACATGAATTATATATTTTCATACTTTTCAATATTATATTACTTTTGTTAATATAACCGCCAATTATGTGTGGCGAAAAACATGTATATATGTTTATGCTAATAAATACTTTGACTTGACTTGACTTGACTTGACTTTATTCATAATTGAAGGGACAGGTAAACGTAATGACAATGCTTGCATGTTGAAAATAATAAATATAAATACAAATGGGGCGTCCGTTATTGATTATATGCTAACAAAAGAATGTAACTTTAACAAATTATGCAATTTTACTATTAATTCATTCAATGAATTTAGTGACCATGCGGGGGTGTTGTTTACATTGAGGTGTAAGAAACGCATGGATGAGATTAAGGTTAAAAATGAGGACAGGTATAAATGGGACGAAAAATACAAGAGTATATTTAGGTCACAGCTTATTTCAAGATTACCATATTTCAATTGTTTAACAATTAATATTGATAAAAATAGTAGGGATTCTGTTAATAATGCTATGAATAATTTTACTGATGTATTACATGAGGTAACAGATCCATTGTTTTCTAAATCATATGTATATAATAGTGAGTCGTTTTTTTCTGACCAGTCTGTCATAAAAAAGGCCGACTAGTTTGATGTCGAATGCTCAAGGTCAAGAAAGAGATATGTAGAAGGTTTACGCATTTTTAACAGCAGAGTAGGAAAATTTGTTGTCATTTGAAAAAGATCTACAAAGATTTGTGCAGAAAAAAGAAGTATATTTTTTAACAAAAGAAAATGAATAATATTGGAAATTTATTTCACGCTAAACCTTAAGTTATTGGAATTATTTTAAACGCAAAATTAAATTTACACACGACATATCAATTGAAGAATTTAGTTAATATTTCGCATCGCTAGGAAGTGATGAAACACGAGATAGAAATCCTGACGCAGAAAATTTTTGTACTATTCATGATTTTAATAATATGGATTGTAGATTTGAAGAATTAGATAAAACAATAACTGTTCAAGAAATTTATAGCGCTGTTAAAGAACTTAAAAGGGGAAAAGCATTTGGTAGTGATTTTATTTTGAATGAATATTTGATTGAAAGTGTTGATATTTTAGGGTCGCATATTTGTGATGTTTTGAATGCAATTTTAGATTCTAGATATTTTCCGGATAAACGGATGAAAGGTGTTATTGTACCATTACATAAGAAAGGTGATAAGAAGGATGTTATCAATTATAGGGGTATTACACTAGTTAGTTGCTTTTCTAAAATATTCACTATAATCTTAAATAAACGTATCACGTCCTTTTGTGAAAATAATAAGGTTATATCTGATGCACAGTTTGGATTTAGAAAGGGTTAATCAACTGTAGATGCTTTATTTATACTGTTAAATATAGTGCAACATTATCTAAATGAAAATAAAAGATTATATTGTGTATTTGTTGATTTAAAAAAAAATGTTTTGATACTATATATAGAATTGCATTGTGGATGATATTGTATAACTTAGGAGTACAATGTAAATTATAAAGAATTATAAGGGACATGTATACTAAAGTTTAATCTTGTGTTAGGTCATGTAACGATTATTCCTCGTATTTTGAGTATGCTATAGGCTTAAGACAAGGGAGATAATGTCTCCAGTACTTTTTTCTCTATTTGTAGAAGATCTAGAATTGTTTTTACAGGAAAATACAAGAAAAGCATTGATGCAAAGCATCAAAGGGCGTCCAAGCAAGAAATGCAGAAAGTGAAGATGAACTAGTAGACATATAAACTTTATAAACTTTTCAATGGTTAATTGTTTTTTACCAGAATGAACGGACGAAAGACATTGTTCATTATGAACTTTGATTGGCATGCTAGAGATTAGAATATTACTTGTTATTTCTTTATGATCGTGATTATTAATAGCAACGGATATACATGTATACAATCATTTGTAATCCATATGTGTAACGCATGATCAACACCACACTTGTGTAATTGTCCCTTATTATGTTATCGCTATTAGCGAAGACCCCCTCTTGAGGTATCTGTTCACACTTAGTAAAAAATATGACACTGGTTAATATTACCATGTTGATCATGTTGAGCATAATTGTTTATTATACAATAATTGTAATATCTATTTTAATATAAAAAATACAGACTATATGAATATTGTTTAACCTCTCTTTTTTGTGTTTTATGTGCTATTTTAATACTAAGTTTTTACGTCCACTTCTCTTTTTTTTAATAAAATAGTTAAATAAATTTTAAGAATTCAATTGTCATATTGACCGACGATTATAAGTCAAAACTTAACTGGAAAAAGTCAGTAAATTATGGTTAATCATTCAATATATAATATTGTTTATTCTTAAACCATGTACATGTACATTTGTATTTTTTATCATTTTCTAAAGTATCAATCAATTGAATAATTCATAAAATCTAATTTGTAACTTTGAATAATTCCTCGGCATCTTTACTAAACACGAATAACAAATTAAATAAAATGTTTCAAAGTTGATAGTGTCATATTAATACCATAAAAATGTACCTTTTTTCTCAATTATTGAACATATTTAATGTGTTTTTTTTATCTCATACAGATAAATATGCTATTGTTGTTGTTGTTTGGTTTTTTATCGAATTGTATGTTTATGTACATGTATAATAAAATCAATAAATTTGAGTGTTGATC
This sequence comes from Ruditapes philippinarum, assembly GCF_026571515.1. Taxonomy (NCBI): domain Eukaryota; kingdom Metazoa; phylum Mollusca; class Bivalvia; order Venerida; family Veneridae; genus Ruditapes; species Ruditapes philippinarum. The sequence continues at coordinate 20,377 of NW_026866021.1, read as the reverse complement.
CATGTTTATTAATTATTGTAACCAAACTAAGTGACAAACATTCATTTTGGAAAAAAGCTTATTTATCTGTAAAATATTTGTTCTGTTCGTAACGATATCAAACATCTACTCCAAAACTGGGAGAGACCGGACAATAAACGTGTGATACTATTCGCCGGTCACTAGTAAATCTCGGTCAAAATAGACCAGCAGAGACCGGGAATTACCGATAGGAATACATCCCTCTTTAAATAGATTTTCGGAATGTTTAGGTCATAAACTCATCATTTTATTTTAACATACCATAATAACCCACTGTGTACTACAAAATGATAAATAAAAAAACCCCGAAGAGATGGAAAAGGTTATTTCATTTGAAAATGTTTGCTTTGCAAAATTCTCCAGTTCGCTATTCATTGTACATATCTCGACATTTCATTTTTAATTAATAATAATCAAGCACCCTCATAGCGATCGGAATGAATGGCTTTTATTATGACCGACTAAGAGGCTCGAGAAGTTGCTGTCACCCTTTCACAAAATCTGATTTCATTCCATAAGGGGCGCCGCGCTTCGGCGCGGACGCCATTCAAGCTCCGGATTGGAAAACATTGTTTTACTTTCCTTTTATTTGCTGATGATATGGTGATATTAGGTAAAACCCCTCAGGAATTGCAAATGCGTTTAGATAAATTGTATGAATATTGTCAAAATTGGGGATTAAAAGTAAATACAGATAAAACTAAAATTGTTGTATTAAGAAAAAGAGGGCGTGTATTAGAAAACAAACGAGTTTTGGTCATATTATGGTAATGGTATTGAAGTAGTGAATGATTTTAATTATCTTGGAACAGTTTTCAATTATACTGGTGATTGGAGATACGTTACAGGTAAAGCGTTAAAGGCGTTGAATGTTTTGCTTTTAAATTGTAAAAAGTATGATTTTAAACCCAAGTTATTATGTCAGTTATTTGATTCTTTTGTAGGCTCAATTTTGAACTATTCTTCAGAAATATGGAGATTCACAAAATCAAAACAGATTGAACGAATACATTTGAAATTTTGTAAAATTATTTTGTCAGTAAGAAATACTACCTGTACTGTTTGTGTATATGGAGAGTTAGGAAGGTACCCTTTGTTCATCTCCCGTTATATACGCATTATTAAATATTGTATACAGAAAATATAATTTTACGCTCAGATTACCAGTTAGCATTAAAGGATTATGTAACTGGGTAACATATGTTAAAAAGCTTTTGCGTGACTATGGTTTTACAGATGTCTGGAATAACCCTTATATTATTGATTTTAAAAACAGTATTCCGGTCTTTAAACAACGAATTATTGATTGTTATATACAAGGATGGCAGGTATCGAAAGAATCAAGTTCTGTACTAGATTTATATAATGTGTGTAAGCACGGAATATCTTGATTTGATGCCTACTCACTTGAGACGATTTATTACTAGATTAAGAACTTCTGCACATAGCGTAAGAATACAAACTGGAAGATATGCTAGAAAAAGAATTCAAAGAAATGAACGTTATTGTCAATGTTGTTCTGTATAAGACCTGGAAGATGAATTTCATTTTATTCTCATACGTCCATGTTATTCAAGTATTTGTAGCATTTATATTAAAAGTTACTATCTTTTAATCCAAGTATGTTTAAATTTATAGCGCTGTTACAAAGTAAAAATAGAAATGAGCTATGCAAATTAGCAGTTTATTATAAAAAGCTATGACTATAAGAAATTCAATAATAAATTATGTTCACTGATAATACAAAATATTTGTTGATATTCATCCTCGTTTAACTAAGGCTTAACAACATATTGTGTTTGAATATTAGCATTATTTTTATTTTTTATATTATTGCATTGATTGCTCGCACTGACATGTTTGTTACTCTGAAATTATATGATGTATATGATAATGTAGTATGTACAAATCAAAGAAATTAAAGTATTGTTCTGTTCTGTTCATTTGAAGTCATGGCTTTCTTGGGGCCTTTTGACAACCCCCACTTTTGTAGAAAAAAGCTAAAAATCAATTACAATCTTGCTTGGTTTTATTAAGATTAAGTTTTTTAGCTCACCAGAGCCGAAGGCTCAGGGTGAGCTATTAGTATCAAAGGGGGATATTCTGGCGTCCGTCGTCATGCGTCAACAATCGTCTTCTTCTCTGAAACTACTGAGCAGATTTACTTCAAATTTGGTCTGTAGCATCCTTGTGACAGTCACACTTGAATTTGCTCATGTCATTCCAATTGGCCCCTTTTACGGGTCTGCAGAGCTAAAAATAGAAAAAAAAAACGTTAAACATCTTCTTCTACAGAACTAATTGATAGATGATCACCAAACTTTGTCTGTAGCATTCTCAGGTAGTCTTTTATCAAGTTTGCTAATATTATTTTGATTGGCCCCTTTCAGGGGTCTCTACAGCTAAAAATAGAAAAAACCTTTAGAAATCTTCTCCTACAGAACTAATTGATTGCTGATCACCAAATTTTGTCTGTAGCATTCTTGTGTAGTGTTTTATCAAGTGTACTCATATTAATTTGATTGGCCCCTTTTAGGGGCAACTAAAGCTAAAAAGAGAAATACTGTTAAATGTCTATTTCTAGAGAACTAATTGATGGATGATCACCAAATTTTGTCTGTAGCATTCTTGGGTAGTCTTTTATCAAGTTTGCTAATATTAATTTGATTAGCCCCTTGTAGGGGTCTCTACAGCTAAAAATAGAAAAACCTTAAGAAATCTTCTCCTACAGAACTAATTGATTGATGATCACCAAATTTTGTCTGTAGCAGTCTTGGGTAGTGTTTTATCAAGTGTACTCATATTAATTTGATTGGCAACTTTTAGGGGCAACTAAAGCTAAAAAGAGAAATACTGTTAAATGTCTATTTCTAGAGAACTAATTGATGGATGATCACCAAATTTTGTCTGTAGCATTCTTGGGTAGTCTTTTATCAAGTTTGCTCATATTAATTTGATCGGCCCCTTATAGATGCCTGTATAGCTTAAAATAGACAAAATATTTAGACACCTTCTTCTACAAATATAATTGATGGATGATCACCAAATTTTGTCTGTAGCATTCTTGGGTAGTGTTTTATCAAGTGTACTCATATTAATTTGATTGGCCCCTTTTAGGGGCAACTAAAGCTAAAAAGAGAAATACTGTTAAATGTCTATTTCTAGAGAACTAATTGATGGATGATCACCAAATTTTGTCTGTAGCATTCTTGGGTAGTCTTTTATCAAGTTTGCTAATATTAATTTGATTAGCCCCTTGTAGGGGTCTCTACAGCTAAAAATAGAAAAACCTTAAGAAATCTTCTTCTACAGAACTAATTGATGGATGATCACCAAACTTTGTCTGTAGCATTCTTTGGTAGTGTTTTATCAAGTTTGCTCATATGAATTTGATTGGCAACTTTTAGGGGCCGCTTAAGCTTAAAATATAAATACCTTTTAATGTCTATTTCTACAGAACTAATGGATGGATGATCACCTAACTTTGTCTGTAGCATTGTTGGGAAGTCTTTTATCAAGTTTGCTCATATTAATTTGATTGGCCCCTTTAAGGGGCAACTAAATCTAAAAATAGAAATACTGTTAAATGTCTATTTCTTGAAACTAAATGATGGATGATCACCAAATTTTGTCTGTAGCCTTCATAGGTAGTCTTTTATCAAGTTTGTTAATATTATTTTGATAAGCCCCTTTTAGGGGTCTCAAGGGCTAAAAATAGAATAACTTTTTAACATCTTCTCCTACAGAACTAATCGATGGATAATCACCAAACTTTGTCTGTAGCATTCTCGGGTAGTGTTTTATCAAGTTTGCTCATATTAATTTGATTGGCCCCCTTTTAGGGGCCACTAAAGCTAAAAGTAGAAATACCGTTTAATGTCTATTTCTAGAGAACTAATTGATGCATGATCTGCAAACTTTGTCTGTAGCATTCTTGGCCCCTTTTAGGGGTCTCAAGGGCTAAAATTATAGGAACTTTTAAACATCTTCTCCTACAGAACTAATTGATGGATAATCACCAAACATTGTCTGTAGCATTCTCGGGTAGTCTTTTATCAAGTTTGCTCATATTATTTTGATTGGCCCCTTTTAGGGGCCGCAAAAGCTAAAAATAGAAACACCTTTAAATATATATTTCTCCAGAACTTATTGACGGATGATCACCAAACTTTGTCTCTAGCATTCTTGGGTAGTCTTTTATCAAGTTTGCTCATATTAATTTGATTAACCCCTTTTAGGGGTCTCTACAGTTAAAAATTAAAAAAACTTTAGAAATCTTTTTCTACAGAACTAATTGATGGATGATCACCAAACTTTGTCTGTAGCATTCTTTGGTAGTCTTTTATCAAGTTTGCTCATATGAATTTGATTGGCAACTTTTAGGGGCCGCTTAAGCTAAAAATATAAATTCATTTTAATGTCTATTTCTACAGAACTAATGGATGGATGATCACCTAACTTTGTCTGTAGCATTGTTGGGAAGTCTTTTATCAAGTTTGCTAATATTATTTTGATGGGCCCCTTTTAGGGGCCGCTAAATTAAAAATAGATATACGTTTAAACGTCTATTGCTACAGAACTAATTGATGGATGATCACCAAACTTTGTTTGTAGCATTCTTGGGTAATCTTTTATCAATTGTGCTGATATTAATTTGATTGGCCCCTTTAAGGGGCCGCAAAGGCTTTAAATAGGATAACCTTTAAACATCTTCTACTACAGAACTAATTGATGGATGATCACCAAATTTTGTCTGTAGCATTCTTTGGTAGTGTTTTATCAAGTTTGCTGATATTAATTTGATTAGCCCCTTCTAGGGGCCGCTAAAATTAAAAAAAAGAAATACGTTTAAACATCTTCTCTTACAGAACTAATTAATGGATGAACACCAAGCTTTGTCTGTAGCATTTTTGGGTAATCTGTTATCAAATTTGCTCATATTTTATTTCATTGGCCCCTTTTAGGGGCCGCTAAAGCTAAAAATAGAAAAAAAACACCTTTAAACATCATCTTCTTCAGAAGCAATTGATGGATGATCACCAAACTTTGTCTGTAGCATTCTTGAGTAATCTTTTTATCAAGTTTGCTATAATAATTTGATTAGCCCCTTTTAGGGCCCACTAAAGCTTAAAATAGAAAAAAACTTCGAACATCATTTCCTACTGAAATAAGTGGGAGATGATCACCAAACTTTGTAGCATTCTTAGGTAGTCTTTTATCAAGTTTGCTCATATTAGTTTGATTAGCCCCGTTTCAGGTAAAGCTTAAATGCCCCAGGTCATGGCATTTCTTCAAATTATTGTTTAAACATATTTTATGCTCAAATTTAATATTACAATATATTGACATTCCAACACTGAAAAGCAGTTGTTTCTGGTTAGCGACTCAGGGTCATCATGACCCTCTTGTTTCAAGTTTTATTGAATATATATCCCAGTTTGCATTAAAATACAAAAACATGAGACAAATACATTTGTATAATAACAAGCAATTACCATAGTATTGCAAGCAATCAATAAGTCCTCTACCGGTTAGAACCCCAGCAACATTCTGATTTCAATTTTACCAGTGAATGAATGACATGAATGAACTTAAATCTTTTGAGTTCTCAGTTTGTCTATTTCACGGTAATGTGTTAAGTTTCCCTGCCTAGTAAGGAAATTATGTTTATACAACCTTGTCATATTATTACGATGTGGGATTTTAAAGTAACTCCTATAAGGAATGAAGAATTTGAAGTAAAAAATGCCAATTTCTCGAAATAAATCTAAGTTCAAGGGGGACATAATTCTGGAAATAGTCTTGCTAGAGTATTTAACCTTCTCAAAAATGTTGAGTGATAATAAGAAACATAAAGAAACATATATATGAAGTTTGAAGTAGATACATTAGGAAATAAAGCAGTTATTTAAAAAAAAAACAATATTTTTCATAAAAGTTCAAGTTCAAGTAGGGTAATACTGATAATTTTTGTGCTAGAGTTGTAAACCTTGTCATATATGATGTGGTTGATGACCAGAAACTTATATTTAAAGTTTAAAGTAAACACCTTAAGAAATAAAGAACTTATAGTGAAAATGCTGAAAAATTTAAATCAGAAATCTTGAAATTCAGGCTATTTGTTGCCAGAGCAACCATAATTTTCAACGTAAGAAGAAAAGAAAAAGATGTGCATAATTTCAAGACTGCCATCTACCCATATTTCAAGTTTCATAAAAATATTTTCAGTGCTTTTTGAGTTATCACTGGGTCCTGTTTATGTGTTAAATTTGCCATATTTTCAGACTATGTGTTGGCATAGCAACCAGACTTTTCAACATACGAAGAAAAGAAAAAGACGTGCATAATTTCCATACTGCCATCTATCCATATATCAAGTTTCATAAAAATATTTCAGTACTTTTTGCATTATCGCGGGATCCAGTTTTGTGGACGGACAGACTGACGGACTGACAGACAGACGACGAAGGGTAAACCTAAAGTCCCCTTCGGTTAAACCGGTAGGGGACTAATAAATAATTATAAACAGTCACGTGAACATGTGAGGGCAACACTGTATGAATATTTTACATGTCAAGATATATTTTTTTTAATTTAGACGTATCCTTAATGACGTAATGTAATCTACAAGAAAAAGAAAGAGAAAATAAAATCACGGTGATAGGGCGTTTACCACAACTTTTCCGCGCAACGTCAAAATATCATACTTCTGCTCGAGACACCGTATCTTTCTGGACAAAATAGTTATGGCGGCTGATCGAATTGTAGGAAATATCTGATAAAATATCTTACTGTTAGACATTGCAAGCTTTTTTCAACGTTTTAATTATTCCATCGAATTTTTTAAACATTTCATCGTTAATCTAGCACAACACAATTCGCAGAACATCGCATATTTCGAAGAAATAGTGTTTACAAAAGGTCGTGTCGACCTCAACATGACTTGTACCTATCACAAAAACCTGCTTATCACAAAAACCTTGGCTTTAACGACGATGTGTTTCGCTATGACCTGACGAGCCCGTATATATATAATGGTTAAGCATAAAATAAAGTTCCGCACAAGAGGGTGTGTTTCTATTGTAAATTTTTGGTAATATGTGATGCCACAAGTCTAACTGAGATGCATATTGGAGCACCGCACAACACTGAATTCTAACACCGCATTTTATTCCGTTTGACTGATAATAACTGGCATTGTTTTCTTTTGTATCATACTTTTAAAGAAACTTACATATGTACTTACAAATATGTTTATTTAAAGGAAGACTGTTCACTTTCTCTATTATCAATAAAATGTTATTTTATGGAAGACTTGAAGGTCGAAATCCAAAATACCAGTTAGATAAATGCAATGGTCTCAATAGATTAGTAAGTTGATTTTTATATATTGTTTTCGAATTTCTTCAAATGTATAAACCCCACTTGTAAATATCTCTCGTCGATCGACTTTACTGGATAAAAAGAAAAGAAAAGAAAATGAATGCTGTGATTTAAGGACGAATAATGCGGTGTCCATATTTTACTATTGTTCAAGTTGTACGGTGCCTAGAGTATGCACGTAGAAACATGAAAATCATACCATATATACAAAAAAACAGGTTATCAAAATGATGTAACTTGTTCAAACGATAAAAATTTACACATCTATATTGCATTTCGGTGAGTCGTATGAACTAAAAGGACAAGAAAGTTTTTCAATTTCGCAATCAAAGCAATATTTTTCACAATATGCCTAAACTGTTTTCACTATCTTGACTTAAATAGTGAAGCATTTTGCATGTAGTAAAGAGTAATAAGCTTCAATTTAAATGACACATTCGATGGAATGTAAAATTTGATGATTTTACATTGTATTGGACAAATTATCATCTGTTTTCTTGTCGTATGCAGTCTTGATTTCCATTTTGTATGACAAAAAGATACGGTGTCTCGGTCAGAAGTAAGATATTTTGACGTTGCGCGGAAAAGTTGTGGTAAACGCCTTATCACCGTGAAAATAACAAAATCAATTTAATCTTCCGATATGAGTAATGTCTAGCTGTGTCTGCTTGATTGTTTAATCTATTTTTGTCAATTATCTAATTGATGTAATTTTTGATTGGTCAAATTTGGCTGTCAATGACACGCGTTTTGTGTTAATATCAGTGTTACCTGGTTACTGGGTCAGACAAATTATGTCATAAAATTGCAAGAAAATCATTCAGGTTTAACGGATATTAGCGCGAGGGCTAGATGAGGAAAGTTGTGTTAATGCTATTTAATTAATCATATTGTGCTTAGAAGAGAGAAATATTAGTTCACAAGAAAAGTGTACTTAGTGATTTGATGAGGAAAAAATATATAAAAGATTCACTTAAAAGATGGTTTTTTATCAGACCTTCCCGTCAACGTTTAATGGTAAGCGGCTATCATTTTTTATACAGTGTATAATTTCATCTAAGTTATGATAATATGCATTTTTTTTAAACATTAGAGTTAACATTTTTTAATCTACATTGTATACTTTTAAAATTTGTAAACACCTGAAGGAAGCCGTGTATGGACGGCTGTGTGCATTCCCTATAACAACATGCTATCCATGAAATAGCACATCATTTTAGGAAATTCTTAACAAAAAATAAATATCAAATGTTGCCATGTATCAGATACTCTATTCTGAAACGAAATTAATAGAGTTGTTATACATGCAGATGATTAACTATCCATATTCATAACAGTGTGCCTCATATATATTTTTTATTGAATAGTTAGTCACTGACCTCTAAAATAGACTACTGTAAATAATGTTTATTAGCTATCTGTGCTGCTGTAACTGAGTGAAATCGCAGCCATAGCTCAGTACTCAGTGACAAACAAACCATAAATATACATAGTTAAAAGTAACAATTATATACGTGTATATAATACATTATATTGTTCGTGATCATTGGTCTGATTTTTGAATTTATGTTTATCACATTATTTAAACTAAAGTACAGTTTTGTAAATTATTACAAATACAATAATTAAGATCTGGCAGAAGTATATAAATAATGACATATTTCAACAAAATAATGATATATTTTTATAAATATAATAATGCAAATATCATATTATTATATATGTATTAGCAAATCATACTGTAACAAATATCATAATATCAACAGAATAATTACACACTGCAGTACACTCCATGGTATTAAGTTTGAGGAAAAATCAATGAATTAATAAATAATAATACGTATTAATAGTAACAACAACAGCAACAAAATGACACGAAGAACATAGAGAAAAAGAAATGTAATTAACAATAATTTTAAATGTCTACATATAAATATGATAAGCATGAAATTATGCTGAAGCAATTGACCTCTATTTATTATTTGTTTATAATTATATTGTTTATGAAAAGCTCCTTAGTGTTTTCATGATAATATCTAAAAATTTACATAACTTGATGAGCTAGTTTTTATTTTTGAACAATGTTTAACAGTTGGGAAAATTTAATAATATTTGCATTCTAATAGTAATATTGTTTTATAAAATGTTTTCTATACTCCTTAAAATAATGACAGGACAGTAAATAATGGAATTCATCGCCAATTTCATTAAGTTCACATAAACAACACTTCCTTTCATTTAGTGGTACACATGTCTATCTACCTATTTCTACTGGTAATCTATGATTTCTAGTTCTAAAAGCTGTAATAATTTTACAAATGTAATTTTGTGCTATGTAAAAGTATTTATTCATGCCAAAATTGTCCTTAAATAATATAAAATTAAGGCTGCTAGTAGATTTGCTTGCTAGATCATTCCATTCTTATAAATATTGATCATTTAATTTTTGTTTGAAAGCTAGAGGGAACCATTTTCTATTAATTTCAGTTTGTGTATTCCATATAAATCCAAATCCATTTTGCATTATCAAGTTTTTAATATGCATTAACCATTTAGATTTGAGTTTTCTTTGTTCTGGTAGTCCATATAATATTATATACATATTATTGGATAATTTGTTGCTTGTACTGGTTTCTGAGTCAGACAAATTGTGTCATAAAATTGCAAGAAAATCATTTAGGTTTATCGGAGATTAGCACGAGGGCTAGACTTGTTTGTTTTGAGGAAAGTTGTGTTAATGTTATTTAATTAACCATATTTGTGCTTAGAAGAGAGAAATATTAGTTCTCAATGTGTGGTGACAAGAAAAGCGTACTTAGTGATGTGATAAGGAAAAGAAATATATAAAAAAATTCACTTAAAAGATGGGTTTTATCAGACCTTTCCGTCAACGTTTAATGGTAAGTGGCTATCATTTAACATGTTTAACAGTTGGGAAAATTTAATAATATTTGCATTTTTATAGTAATATTGCTTCATAAAATGTTTTCTATACTCCTTTAAATAATGACAGGACAGTAAATAATGGAATTCATCGCCAATTTCATAAAGTTCACATTAACAACACTTCCTTTCATTTAGTGGTACACCTATCCATCTACCTATTTCTACTAGTAATCTACGATTTCTAGTTCTAAAAGCTGCAATAATTTTACAAAAGTAATTTTGTACTATATAAAAGTATTTATTCATGACAAAAGTGGCCTTAAATAATCTACAATTAAGGCTGCTAGTAGATTTGCTTGCTAGATCATGACATTCTTGTAAATATTGATCATTTAATTTTGTTTGAAAGCTAGAGGGAACCATTTTCTATTAATTTCAGTGTGTGTATTCCATATAAATCCAAATCCATTTTGTATTATCAAGTTTTTAATATGCATTAACCATTTAGATTTGAGTTTTCTTTGTTCTTGTAGTCCATATAATATTATATACATATTATTGGATAATTTGTTGCTTGTAGGGTCAGTAAGTTTACTCCAAAAAAATATTATTCCCGAATTAATATCAATTTGCAGTGGCTTCGCACATAATTCTCCATATATCATGTATGATGGTGTGGATTTTCTGAAGTTGAGTATCATTTTAAGAAATTTCAGCTTTACTTTTTCATCTTGATTATTAGCAAAGCCCCATATCTCACATCCATAATATTGGTTTGATTGTTTTATTTAATAAGCCAATTTGCAGATCAAATGTCAAATTCAGGGTCCTAATTTTTTTAGAAAGGCATACATAGCTTGTTTGCTTGCTCTGTTATGTGTTTTTTTGTTTTGACAAAAAAATTTGTTCTCGATAGATACAATCCAAGGTATTTATATTCATTTACTATTTCTGGTGGTTTATTTTTATATTTAAAGAAGTTTTCATATTTATTGCACCTTGATCCAAACAATTAATACTTTAGTTTTCTTGATATTTACTTCTAGTTTCCATTCTTGGCAGTATTCTTCAAATGTATTTATACATTTCTGGAGGTCTTCACTACTTTCACTTAATAAGACTGTGTCATCTGCATACAATATTATAAATAGTTTAAAGTACATACCAATATCATTTAGACTTATGTTACAATTAATTCCATTAATGTCTTTATTACTTAAATAATGTTCTAGGTCATTTAAATATATTGCAAATAGTAAAGGAGAAAGATTTTCACCTTGTCTAACTCCTGATAAACATGGAAAAAATTGAGTGTACCCTTCATTTGTTTTTATTCTAGACTTTATATTAGAATACATGTTTTAATAACATTAAAACATTTACCATTTATCTTATATTTTAATAATTTTGTCCATAGTCACTGTCGCCAAACTGTATCGAAAGCTTGTTTAAAATCAATAAATACACAAAAACGTTTTTTTTCTTTTGGGCTCCAAGCATATCTAAAAGAGTATGTAAAACTAATAAATTATCAATTGTGGAATGGTTCTTTCTAAATCCTGCTCGATTATTTTATAAGATCATATTCATCTGCATATTTAGTTAATCTATTTTTTACAATTGCTGTTAACAGTTTTCCTAAACAGCCCAACAGTGAAATTGGTCTGTAGTTTTCAGGTGCTTCTATATTTCCTTTGTTTTTGTCCCCCGCCTTTTCGAAGAATAAAGGGGGATATAGAAATAGGCTCCGTCCGTCCGTCTGTCCGTCCGTGTGTCCGTCCGTCCGTCACACTTTCGTGTCCGGTCCATAACTTTGTCATTTATGAAAGGAATTTGAAATAACTTGGCACAAATGTTTATTATAATAAGACGATGTGTCATGCGCAACAACCAGACCCCTACCTCCAGGGTCAAGGTCACACTTGCTCATTCAAGGTCAACATTGCCTATTTGAGGGTATATGTCGTGTCCGGTCCATAACTTTCTTATCTATGAAGGGATTTTGTAAATACTTGCCATAATTGTTCACAATAATCAGACGATGTGTCATGCGCAAAAACCAGTCACCTACCTCCAAGGTCAAGGTCACACTTGGAGGTCAAATACTTACATAGTCTGTTACAGGGTATATTTTGTGTCCGGTCTATAACTTTTTCATAGATCAAAGGATTTTGAAAATACTTCGCACAAATAGTCACTATAATAAGAGGATGTGTCATGCGCAACACCTGCATCCCTACCTCCAAGGTCAAGGTCACACTTAGAGGTCAAAAATTAACATAGTCTGTTATAGGGTATATTTTGTGTCGAATCTAGAACTTCTTCATAGTTCAAGGGATTTTGAAATAACTTGGCACAAATAGTCACAATAATAAGCCGATATGTCAGGTACAACACCTGCACCCCTACCTCTTAAGGTCAAGGTCACACTTAGAGGTCAAAGGTTAACAGAGTCTGTTATTTGGTATATTTTTTGTCCCATCCATTACTTCTTCATAGATTAAGGGATTTTGAAAATACTTGGCACAAATAGTCACAATGATTAGATGATATGTCATGCGTAACATCTGTGTCCCTACCTCCAAGGTCAAGGTCACACTTAGAGGTCAAAGATTTACATAGTCTGTTATAGGGTATATTTTGTGTCCAATCTATAACTTCTTCATAGTTCAAGGGATTTTGAAAATACTTGGCACAAATAGTCTCAATAATAAGACGTTATGTCATGCACAACACCTGCTCCCCTACCTCCAAGGTCAAGGTCACACTTAGAGGTCAAAGCTTAACATGATAGATTTTTAAATTCCGTGTTTCATTTTATTTTTTTATTGTTACATTTGCAGATCTAGCATTGATCATTATTTTGGACTGAATGTCCTGAGATCCATACCTCAATCTTTTGAAATAGCACAATTTTATGCTTCATATAAAACTCCCGGGGCGGGGGACGTTGGTAACTCTGTTACAAATTCTTGTTATAGATAGGAATAATGTTTCCTTCTGTCCAACATTAAGGTTTACTTCCAGTGTCTAGAATGAAGTAAAATAATTTATTTATTTTTTTACGTATATTATTATTTCAGTATCATCTATACATAAAATTACATATAAAACGTAAAACACAAACATAAAATACATTAAAAGCCATTCTAAAAGAATTACAAGAGACTATTTATTTTTACCTCTAAGGGAGACAACTCCACAGACTATATAACAGCAGTTTACTGTTTTATGCACTGAGGAGTTTTCCCCCCTAGCTATCAAAATTTCATATAATCATTATCATTCATTAAATTGTTGTTATTTGTATTTTAAAAATATGACCTCAATATATTCAAACTATGGCATGTTTTTGTGTCGCCTCTACGGAGTAAGATCACTTCTCCGTCGTCTGTCTGTCTGTCCGTCTGTCTGTCTTTCCGTCTGTCCGTCCGTCACAAAACTTGTCCGGACTACTCCTCATAAACTATTGGTGCAATTTCATCCAAACTTTACAGGAATGATCAGTACCAAGTATAGTTGTGCATATTGTCAGCATTTTTATGTTCAATGATTTTTGTCAGAGTTATGGCCCTTTAATAATTTTTATTTTTAAAGTTTGTCCGGACTACTTCTCTTATACCACTAATGCAATTTCAACGAAACTTTACAGGATTGATCTGTAGCTCAAGTCCTTGCGCATATTGCACGGGTTTTCCGGTTGAATGATTTTTGGCCGAGTTATGGCCCTTTGATAAAAAGGTGTTTTTTTCTGTGTGTTGCCAGATACACAAAAGCTTATCCGGGCTACTCCTTATAAACTACTGGTGCAATTTCATCCAAACTGTACAGGAATGATCAGTACCAAGTCTAGTTGTGTATATTGTCAGCATTTTTCGGTTCAATGATTTTTGTCAGAGTTATGGCCCTTTAATATTTTTTTTAAAGTTTGTCCGGACGACTTCTATTATACCACTAATGCAATTTCAATGAAACTTTATAGGATAGATCTGTAGCTCAAGTCCTTGTGCATATTGAACGGGTTTTCCGGTTAAATGATTTTTGGCCGAGTTATGGCCCTTTGATAAAAAGGTGTTTTTTTCTGTGTGTTGCCAGATACACAAAAGCTTGTCCGGACTACTCCTCATAAACTACTGGTGCAATTTTATCCAAACTTTACAGGAATGATCAGTACCAAATCTAGTTGTGCAATGTGCGTCTGTCTATCCGCCTGTCACAAAACTTGTCCCAACATGAAATTGGCCATCATGAGGCGACACATGTGATCACTGATCGCTCTTGTCCTACAGGTTACATTGTGGTACAATGAATAAAACGATTACTAAAATGTTTAAATGCAAATGGTAAGAAGAAAAATTGACTATTATAAATCATTTAACCTTGGAAAGTGTGTCATTTATTACACTTGATACTTTACACTCTCAAAATATTACTAACTTCAGTATACCAACGATTTGTTTTCTTCATGAAGATCTGTTTTATCCATACAATATATTGGCTTAGTCAATGGATGTTTTATACAGAAGCAACATATATTTGTCCAATATGTAATAAATATGGCCATTAAAACTTATATAAGTCAATTAATGACATTTTTAAAACTTTATCCTGCCAAATAAAATTTACTTAGACTGTTTTATTATAAATTTTTATACTGTCCAATTAAATTTATTTAGGACTATATAAACTATAAAATAGTATTCACTTTTAAAAAAGTTGATAACAATGTAAGACCACAGTCTTAGTATGGTTAAAATATTTATCTTAAAACCTACATTTCAGTAAAACATTTACCTATTATTCTTTTATATACAATGTACATATTTTAAATTAAGTAAAAACATATAAAAGGACACATCAGAAAACGGAAAAAGGGAGCACTTTGTATGTTCTTATATGTAAAGGAAAGTTACCCTTCTCTTAAGTATGTCAAAGCAGGTTTTGGCAATATACCGTACACAACTCGTTTTTGAGAATATAAAAGTAAACTTCTCCATAGTTGTCATTGTGTGAAATTGTGGGATTTTGACAACAGATCTTCACGAATATCTTCATACATAAATAATCCATTACAGCATGAAATTCACTTTCTACCTTGTCATTACAGAAAGGACAAAGCCTTTCATTTACTGGTAGGCGTTCATATCTACCTGTCTCTATTCTTAGTGGTGCAGTTCCACATCTGAACTTAGCAAAAGCGGACCTATGGCAACGCGGAAGTATGATTTTGCAATATTCCTCAGTTCCAAAAGTTGTCTTAAACTGTCTATATGTGCGCAGTTTGTTGCCACCGACCCCGCTTCTACTTCTTTTAGATGTAACATTAACATTCCACTTTGCAATAAAACTTTGCATTGTTCAAGATTGAACTTTTTCTTACTTCGCTTTTTTGATACCATATTATCACTATTACAAAATTCTGTAATTCAAGATTATTAAAAATTTGTTTTGTTCTGAAACACCAGTTTTTACATCTGGTACTACCAACTGAATTAGCACACATAAAAACGTTGTAGTTTGTTCCGAACCTAGGCATCATACATAGTTTGTAACAAAAATTTTGAAACACCTATCATCTGTCTACTGAAAGTTGGTTGCTAGCCCATATCGCCTATCAGGGCTGCTGACGGAGAGAAACGGGATGTTCCTAAGAAAAGACACATAGCACGGTGTGAGTCAATTGAGTCAATACAGGAAAACGATTTGTTTCCTCATATAGCTGCTCCAAATTCTACCACAGACCAAACCAACAAGTCAAATAACTTAGTAAAGACATTGTAAGGCATTCCACCTAGAGACTTGTATTTAGCTATTAAGAGACCTAAAGTTCGGCTGGCTGACTGAGCAACACACTTTGCTGTGACAGAGTAGTCTAAAATCTCTGGATTGTTTAACCTAAGTATTATCTGGTCCACATTTAAAGACAAAATTTGTCCTATTTACATTATTTGGTCTAAAATGCATTACATTGCTCTTTGTCGGATTAATTTTCATATGAGAGGCGCATGACCATTCATACAGAACATCTAACATACTTTGCAAATCTTCCTCAGTTTCAGCAATGAAAACAATGTCATCAGCATAAAGAAGTATACACAACTTTTCTTCGTTTCCAATGTCAACACCTAAGCCTAATGCTTTTAGTCTCACAGCGAGATCGTTAACACAGAAATTGAAAAGAATTGGTGACAAGCCATAGCCCTGACGAAGGCCGTTGTTTACATTTAACCAGTTTGTATGCAAATTGTTTACCCGTACACAAGCTGTTACTTTAGAATAAATAGATTTTACAGCTAAGAACATTTTACCATTAACACCAATATTGGCTAATTTCTTCCACAGAATGTCCCTATTGACAGAGTCGTATGCCTTGTTAAAATCTATGTATGCTACAAATGTTGATTGCTTGGATTTCAAACGTGTTCCAACAATATTGGTCAAGGTTGACAATTGGTCAATTGTACTACGACGTTTTCGAAAGCTATTTTGTTCATCTTTAAGCTTGGCATTCGACCCTGCCCATGTTGACAAATGTTGTTTGAGAATACCACAATACAGTTTGTACATTGTATTAGCTAATGCATTACTCCTATATGACATAGGGTCTTTCCTATCCTGAGTATTGGACTTTGGGATCGGGTTGATGATACACTTTCCCCAATCAGAAGGAACCATACCTTTGGAATAACAAATATTAAAAAGAATTTGGAGACAAGAGACTGAGGTGTCATTTCTAAATACCTCATACGGTAAGGCATCTATCCCACTAGCCTTGTTAGTTTTGGCCCGCTTAAAAGCATTCCTGACTTCTTAAACATCAATCTCCCTTTCAAATTCTAAACATGCGTTTTGTCCAGGAGGTGTATCATCAGCCCGGTCTACATGTACAAGATTGTTTCTTATATTATTATTAACATTTTATAAATTCTCAAAGATGTTTTCCATTTATCAAGTACAGATGGAATGTCGGATACTAAATCTCCATCATCATTTACAATTTGCATAGGAATAGTTTTGGATTTATGAGAAACAACATCAACTCTACCAATATTTTTCCAAAATGAATGCGGGTCTTTTTCAACCTCATTTAAAAGACTGTTTTGTAAATTGTACCAAAATCACCTTTTAGCCTTCTGTATAGCCCTACTAAGATTTTTCCCTTTCATGCCAGTAGGTCTGTCTCAGACGTTTCTTATTTTGGACATTGGTGCATTTACAATACATTCTTTCAACATAAAATTCCATTTAACAGTAAGGTAATCAGACCACCATGGTTTATAGCATTTTCTACTTATATAGTTATTTGAATTAAGAGTCTTTTGTTTCATCCTAGAGAGCTTAACAAACATTTCATTTTTAATGCATTGACATAACTCAACATATGCTGTATCTATATCAGATTGAGCCTGTAAACGTGCTTCTAAAGTGAAAATACAGTTATGTAATATATTTATCACATCTTGATCATTACAGAAGTTTTCAGGTATATTCTTAACATTGAAGCGATCAGACTGTATGGTAGAATCACCGAGTGCACGATTGTCTTCATTATGTTCACAAATGATGCTTTTAACAGTAACTTCAATTGTCCATGTTAAAACTGAGTGAGCTGGCATGGATACTGGAGTAAGACCAAATTTATTGACTAAGTCAGTACATTTAAACACAAAAAACTCAGTATAACAATCTAAATCACTATGACTGG
Organism: Ruditapes philippinarum; assembly: GCF_026571515.1. Classification (NCBI taxonomy): domain Eukaryota; kingdom Metazoa; phylum Mollusca; class Bivalvia; order Venerida; family Veneridae; genus Ruditapes; species Ruditapes philippinarum. The sequence continues at coordinate 2,382 of NW_026866021.1, read as the reverse complement.
TCAAACAATAGTCAACAACTGAGCAGCCATGAGGTCTAACACATGTGTTGTCATTTTTAACTGTATTACGACCGTTCACATTACAAAAATTACAATCTATCAAAAAATCTATCATAGCTGAACCATATATATTTACAATATATATTTACAATATGATCAACAACGCCTCTTTTAGGTAGACTATCAACACCCTATATAAAATCATATAAACTTCCAACCCTTCCATTGAAATCACCACAAATATATATTGTACCTTGATTCTGAAATTCATATATCTCAGAAAGAAGACACTCATAGAAAAGACCTACATCATTTTGTCTTGTTGAAAATTTGGGTGGTAAATAAAAGACAGCAGCAAAAAGAGTATACGATTCATTTTTCATATTTAATTTCAGCCATAGAAACCCTTTATTATCGCATTTGCATACAGACACCTCAAAATCCTCAAGAACACTATTTTAATGAAAAAATATACACCCCCTGACCCATTTCTCGCGTTTTTATGGAGATAACCCCTATTATATCCAAACAATGTATATCCTTCTAAAACTAACGTATCCTGATGTTTGAGGTGACTTCCTAAAATATCTAACTGTAAAGCTCTAACTACATTTTCACGAAATAAATAATTGTCAGAGTTGCGATCACAGTTCCAGCCATTTACGTTAAAAATACCTGCTGACAATCAGTTGTTTCCTCTTCTGCCCCTCCAATTTTGACCTGAATAATAACTATTGTGTGTCTTTTTGTTTGTATTAACATTTTTATTATCGGACATATTCGGTTTATTCCCTTCTGCAAAAGAATCACTGTTAGTTTGTGTTTGATTTCGACTATGATGTTGGAGTTAATGTGAGTTGTCTGGACGATAGTCACCTCCACGTGAATTGTCACGATAATTGCCTCTCCTGCTAGAAATACCACGAGCACGTTCATTTGAGTTATCACGACCACGTGAACTGCCACGTCTGCTTCATGATCACTTAGATTATTGCTCCTGCCATTTCCAAATCGACGGGGGTTACCAGGACGACCTGAATTATTTGTTGAATGATTGTTTATCCTAGATCCTTTCATGGTAACATTTCTAAAATTCCCATTTCTCATAGCTTTAACTAGAGTTGTAAGGTTGGCTTCTTGTTTTCTGACCGCAGCTGGCTCATCAGAATTCACATATATCTTATCATAACGAGTTTGGTGAAATAGTCTGTTTTCGTTCCTTAATATAATATCTTTATCTCCTTCAAATTTACACTGAGCAACAATGACTCCATGTGTATGCTCATGTTTACTTTCCTTTCTTGTTGCAGACAACACAGTTATATCAGGGATATGTAAGACATCTTTAATTAAAGTATTTACCTTGTTCACGACAATTTCATTTGCTTTACTTGGTAAATTCCTGATCACAATATTACGTGATGTGTCAGTACTGTCACCTTTTGCAGGGATACCATCTATTTCCTTATTCTCATCAATTCTATCATCTAATCTTTTTATATCTGATTGTATATCCTGTCTGAGCTCATTGATTCTAGAGGTAAAGTCATTTTTAAGCTTTGCTGCCTCAGAGCTAACCCGTTTATTCACTGTTTTTGTAATTCTGTCTGCCAGACGCTTCTCTGACTCATTTATTTTACCTTCAATTGCTCCAAGTCTCTCATCGAAATTGTCACACAATTTTTGAAGTTGTGAAGTTGGGATTCTAACTGCAATCGCTAAATCATTATTTGAATTGTTTCCAGATTGACCATTGTGGACTTCAGCACAAGTAAACACAACTTTACCTGGGACATTTGGTGATTTATTTCATTGACTGCCTCGTTTTTTTAGTTTTTAATGTATAGTCGAGCTTGGGAAATCGTGTCTTTCCCATCATTATCAACTTGAGTGCTTATGTCAACGATATCTTGTATTGAAATTATATCATCATAGTTTTTCAACAAAGTTTTCTTCTTTGTGCTTTGAACAATTTCAGCATCTGTATCTGATAAAAAGCGTTTTCGCACCTTCGGACTTTTAGGCACACTCAGCACATATTCATCATCATCATTCAATAAGTCTAGCATTTTCTCACCTCCTTGTGTAAATGTCACAAATGCAAGTTCTTACAAACCGGTAAGTTTATTTCCTGTTTACCACGTGGTCACGTCCCTTTCCGTACAAAACAGCACAATCTACCTCGACAAAATGTACCTATCCACCGTCTCACAAAACTTGTCACTTTTCTAGTTTTTAAACATACTGCAAGAGATGGTAATCGAGTGCCAACGAATAGCCTTATTGTAACATTCTCCACACCAATTCTCCCATCATCGATTCGGGTAGGTTACTTAAACGTTCGCGTTGCGGTTTACATTCCAAACCCAATGCAATTTACAA
>NW_026866020.1:0-24335 GCF_026571515.1 Ruditapes philippinarum | reverse complement strand
TGGTAGATTGTACAAATAAGAACAGGATATTATAAGATTTTTTTTTTCCCTCCAAATTGATATAAATGCTTCCCACAATATTTTAAAATAGAAATAAAAGGTATCACTCGTCATTATGATCAGACCTTTCTTGACTTCTATTAAATCATGGAAAAATTCACTAAGGCATGGCATAAGATCCAGTTTTTCTAGTGGATATAAAAATAAATTTCATACTTTGTTCCAAAGTTTTGATTGTACTGTTTTCTTTTACTCGAACCCAATTTAAAATTAATAAGCATTCACTGAAAGTATATAAATTTAATATCTTTTTTAAATTTGATTTCATGAGAGAAATATAAGCCTTAAACAATCTAAAATGGTTGAGAATTGTCCCAGGGACACCTTACCAACAATCAATATACGAATTGGGGAATTGTCGCCAGGTCAATTTTTTTGCCAAAAATTGATGTTATAGAATTATCCCAAGACTTGGCAGCCCACAAGTCCAAAATGTCCAGTGATGTCCACACTATTTTTATATAATCACACGGTAGTCACTTTTGGGCGCGTCAGGCGGTCAAAGGCTTTGGCATTTTATGATTACTTTTTAAAAAATCCAGTCTGTGGTCAATATGCTAGCAAAGAAGGCAGTTGGGATAGAGATAGAAAGGCAGTTGATAGAGACAAGATGGAGACCAAGCAAAAATGCAACAATTGTAGTTTGCCTAATCCTGATGAAATATCCACATAGATGTTCTTTGTTTGACAATAAAGTTCATGTTAATCTAAAAGGAAAAATTCACAGATTCATTTTTAGGCAACTACAAAAAAAAGGTCAGCAATTTTACAACAAACTTCATGCCAGTGCTATCGCTGTAAACGAGAAACAATGACCGCCTGGTGCCTGTGCGCTAACTCATTTCGCAACTTTTTGTCTATTTGGGGGTGCCGGACAGGACCCGGGCGTAATCTTGCCGGGGGTGCCTTTTAAAAAATTGACTATTTTTGTATGAAAAACAATTTCGTATGATCAAGAAAAAACATTGCCCGGGGGTGCGCTGCCCAGCAACCAGGCGGGTCCCCGCCGAGAATGACTTTTTTCAAACTCTTTATTTTTTGAAGTAATTGCTTTTGTTAATTTTCATACTTTATTTTTTGTTCGTGCCATTTCTTCCTTAAACTATAAACTATGGACTTGAAAGTTAATAAGGTTGATAGAATCTTCATTAAGAGGAAATTCAGTGCTTTAAGAACCGGTACTCTGGCATCTTATTATTTTTTGAGTTATTGCCTTTTGTTTAATTTTTTCATATTTCCCATTTTTATCTGGGTCAATTCTCGCTAAACTTCTATAAAAGCTATGGACATGAAAACTTCGTAGGATGATAGAATGTTCATTGATAATTAAGTGGCCAGTGCATAAAAAGCGGGTTAGCTATAGATCCATGATTTTAGAGTTATTGCCCTTTGTTTAATTTTTCTGACTTTTTTTATTGTCCACCATTTCACCTAAACGATAAAAGCCTTTGACTTGGGAAAACTTCTTAGGATGATAGATCTCTCATAAAGAACAAGGGTGCAATGAAATTAAAGAGCCCGGTATGTTCTGTATGAATGAATTTTTTGAGTTAAATTGCCCGCTTTGTTTATTTTCTCTTAGTAAATAGGCTTTATTTCCAGAGCATAACTTGGGTCCACTTTAAGATTGATTGACTCCAAAATTTGGTATGTAAACTTTTTGTTCCTTTGCCTTGAAGTGCAGTGCTTAAAGGGACTCCACTGAAGGGTTTTTTGGAATGACGGGACTGAAAATATTTTTTTTCGAGAAAATGTACCATTTGAATGTAGATTAAAGAACCTCGTAAACCTGTGTTCAAATTTTCAAATATTCATTGGGCGCAGCTTTTTTTCTAGAAGTAATGTTATTTAAATTGTAAAATATGAACCCTTAAGGAAATAAGTGTTTTAAAAACGAATTTTCACGCAAAATCAAGGCTAAGAAAGGCATAAAAAATATGATTTTTTAATTTATTTCAAAAAGTTATATTTCTTAAACAATTTGGTTTGCATAAGTTTCATAATTTCCCTGTTTTAAAGGGTGCCCCTCAGGCTCATTGATGAAGAAATTCTAAATGTTATAATTTTAGGCTTTTATTACCTCCAGTGGCGGCCCTTTAAGAATCCATCACAGAGTTCCTCCAAATTTGATCTGTCAGTGAAAAAACCTTTCCTGGTATTTTTAATTTTTTGATAATTGGGGTAAACATCTTATAACATCCTGATGTAATATCAACGGTGTCCAAGGGATATTACGCATCTATTTTTCCGGCGTTTCCTGCGATAATTTTAATATCCTGCCGCGCAACCCGTAATCATTCAATGTACGTAATCTTCTAAAAAAGTTGCAAAGAGGTAAATTCCAAAAATGCGAACATTATCTTTACCCTAAAATTGATTTTATTTAGAGGATTGCATACACCAGGAATTTTAAATGATTCATTCTATGTGTACAAACATTTTGCAACAATAAATGTCTATAATAGACCTGAAACTTAAATGAAAACATTTTTTATAACATGTGGAAACATTTTGTTCTTGATGTGAACATTTTTCATCCTTTTTCCGAAAGTAAAGCTTGTGGAAAAAAGTAATCATATGTCAAATGATCACAAAAAGCAGTGGCCCGAGGCTGAATTAATACCAAAATTTTAATACAAAAATGTAAAATAAAGTTGTAAAATCAAGAAAACCTTTGAATAAACATTACGCTTTGTATCAGCAGAACATGGAACCCTGCTTCTTTTTTGGCGCGGATAATACTGGCCTACAATGTACTTTTTAAAATGTGGTTTAACTTTTTTTTTCTTTTTTTTTTGGGGGGGGTGGGGGTAATTGTTATTTTAAATACAAGAAGAGGTAGATTTTGGTTACCGCGGTTTAGGGGAAGCGGCCCGCGTGGGATAACCCTGGGCCTGGAAGCAAGCTGGATCTTCCCATAGTTTTTTTAAAGATAATTTCTCTGTTAAACAGTCTATTGCTTTCGTAGCAGTTACATTTTATTCTGTTGTGAAATTAACTTTTTCTTTGGGGACAAAGGGAATTGCATAAAAATTTTGCAAATATCAGTAACTAAAATTTTACTCTCAAATTTTTATACCAACCACAAGGGCAATAAGCTCCATATTTCTAAAAAATTAGTATTTCTTTTTTTTACATTTGAATTTTAGGTTACTTTTACTTATTGACTGGGCATTAACTTTACAATCGCAGTTACTGAATTTTTAAAGAAAACTATTGTATGGGGCTTGAATTGGTTTACATTGGCAGCGGGTCGTTAGCGTGACAAACGCAACCTTATTATCGTTATCCCCTTTTCGTCTGTCCCGCTAGAAACAATAAGACAAAAGCAGCAAACGGTTTGCGTTGTACGCTTTTGCCTGTTGTCGCGTCCTGTCCCAAGCCCGGGGGCACGCACTACATGGGGCGCTTTGTCCGGTGCGATGTATTGTTGCGATGTTCACATTCGTTCCGCTCGGTTCAAATGGAAGAATTGGCTTAAATAAGCCAGCGAAGGGCCCGACATGTGCCGCACAAACAAAACAGTTTGGCCCGTGCCTCGCTGGGAAAACAGGACCATAAGACAAATGGCCGTTTGAAATCCTGATTTGAATGAGCGACAATATAAATCGCGACAACACGCCCCGACAACGCGCCGTTTGGGCGTACTCGATAGCGACAGGACAAGACGAAAATTCCGAAACGCTCTGTTTTCACTTGCGCCAGCACACGACAAGGAGTTAAAAATCAGCCACAATGGTAAGAGACATTTTTAAATATGCGTTCTTTCCCTGTAACCCGCTGCCGGGCCGGGTTTCGAGGGAGTTAGGAGTCGATGAAATTCTAAATCCGTTACCCTCTCTGTCGGGGGTTTTCGATTCCCCAAAGGAGATGGTTTTTTGGTAGTTTAGGTGCGGAGGAAAGGTAGTTCCAAGTACTGAGGTTATTCTCCAGGAAAAAGACAGAACGAGGTTTAGGAAACTAACCCTGCCCTATATGACTGAAATACTGTTGGAAAAAAGGCTTAAAATGAAAAAACAACAAAGAAACTTTCCACGTGGATTTGTTGCAGTTGGGAATATATTGGTGTCCTTTTTGGCAATAAATTATACGAATGCTTTGACCATGTTCGTTTTTTTCTTAAATTTTGTCCCCGCCTTTCTTGTATTTTTTTTTTAGATAAGGTCGCCAAGATTTTACATTCTCACAAAATACTTTTCGCTTCCCATTCAACATTGAATTTGAGAAAGTTGAATTTATTGACATTTTTTACTTTGTACCCCTCGCCCACATACAAAAAAAATCAACTGCCCTAAACGCTGAAAGCATTGCGTTAAAGGGTAAGCATGTGGAATAAGGAAACTTACTAAATTTGGGGCCAAAAACGTAATCCATATAGCATTGACGCATTTCAAGTTAGAGGACGATTTCAATGATGACTGACATAATCGATTTTGTAAAAATTTGACATTCTGTTTAATTGATGACAGCCATTTTTAACATTGTTTAAAAACATTGAATGAAAGTGAATTATGTCCGATTGACTAAGTGCACAAAAAGTTTTCCGCGAATACAATTTACCTACACCTTTCCCCTGCCCAAAGCCATAGATATAATGAAGCCTTGTGCAAATATTTTCTTAGTTTTATAGTTTCAACGTGAAAATACAATAGATCTATTTATGATTAAAATGTGTTTTTAATCTATCGGTTTTTAACCGTTCAATAAAGTGGGTACAATTACTCGTATTTTCTTCCAAAAAATTGTCTTTTTTATGTCGTAAAAAGACACTTTTAAAGGAAAACTTGTTACTGTATTGCCATTAAATACTTGTGGTCTTGCATGCCTTTAAATTTCTCGCTTGTAGTTCCAGTTATGGGAAAGACTATTATAAAACTTAGAGGAAAAAATTTAAAACCACAACAATTTTAAGATTCTTGCTCAAGGGAAACATGGCTCCTTGACAAACGATGCCAGAAATGCCAAGTCCGACGTTTTTCAGTCTAATAAGTCTCGGTTTGATTTCCTTACTCTTCCAAATGTAATTTCTACTCAGATTTTTTTATAATTATAACAATAAATTCTAAATTCATAAAAACATTTCATTTAAACATGATAATTGGCAAATATTAAAATTTTCACAGGATTGAAGTAGGGAAGGCTTGATTTTTCTTTTTGAGAAACTCTCCCGTAAGGAGACTAATCTCCAAGAGTATGTAAAAAGGGTAACAATTGATATATGTATATTTTTGTGTTTAGAATATACATAACATTTTTCACTCTTTAACATGTACAATAAAGAGCTGTCCTAATAGAACCGATTCTTTAATAAAAAAAAGAATCAGATTCTTTCGAAGGGTGACCGGTGGTCCCGCCATGGGTGTTACGGGCCAAGACACCCAAAGAAACCAGGGTTTGCTTCTAGAACTAACTAGTATTATGCTTTTTTTTTCCTCCGGTTTGGTAAATATAATTAAATATACATTTCCACATGCTTTGACCAGATGGGGCAACAATAAAATAAAATATCAAATAGATTTATTCACCATTAGGTAATAATCATGGTGCGGGCAAGTCTAGCCGTCAAATGTATACGGTGCCAACAATTTCGGTGCAGACCCATTATAACGTGTACCAAGAACCTTGGTCAATTTGTCCACGCTTTTATGACTTTTTTAAAGAAATTAAACGGCTTAAATGTGGTGGCAATATTTTTTTGTAATACATATCTTTTATGCTTACAGTTAATATTCATATTAATATTTTGATTGACAACAATTATTTTCTCCCTTTTAAAAGTTTTTTCCACAAATGCTCATTTTTCCCAAAAGCCATCCAGCTCTAGCTGTTTTCATTAAACAAAAGAAATCGTAAAAAATTCCCTTTAATAAAAAATAGGTAAAGAAATAGCTTCAAATGATCATAATATATTCCGTAGATACACTTTTATGAATACACTTACTTTAAAAGTGTGACTATCAGGTCGTTTTGCCATTCATGCATGTTGTGTTTAAAGTGTGTTTGTTTTTTTCTATAATGATACGGTGCTGCGCGCAGGAATGATAAATTATGCGACGGTACGCGGAAAAATGATGCGTATACCCTTGACACCGTGAAGTATTGTTACAATCTGTTTTCAACTGCCACTTAAGTTTAAAGGTACATGTACATTGTAAGAACCGTGTTTATAAATAACACATATTTAAGAAGAAAATGTCTAATTTAAGTGACAGCTCTACAGTAGTGAAGTGAGTGTTTTACAAGGTGACACAGAGCAAACCTCATGGAGTTCTAGTTTTTTATTTCATATTTTATAACAGTATAAGATTATATATACAAAATAAATGATATCACAATTCATATTAGTTGCTATTTCACTCTGATTACTTTTATTTGAGACTAAAATTTTAACAGAAAGAATGATGAAAGGGCATATGTATATATATATTAACATCTGAGTCAGTTTGATACACAACAATCAGTATTATAATCATTGAAAACTTTCAGTTGTAATACTGTCACTGTATTTTGACCCCTTATTATGTGCTGCCAATAAGCCAGAAAGGAGTTTACATATATGTACTGATTGCTACATTGTTCTTGCCCCTTTGTTGAAGAGAAAGCAGTAGATAATTTAATGCTCTTGGGTGTCTGTTTTCTTGTTCCACTACATTGTCCTAAGATGTTTAGAGCTGTTTTCTCTATGTCCAAGGTTTTCAATCAGTTACTATCGTCCTTAAAAGTTTACTAAGTGCTTGTTGTTGATCTTGATGTCTTGTAGATGACGGGTAGATCTTGTATTGTAGGAAGTATAGGAAAAAAAGGTAAGAGAATTCACTACAGGGCCCAGTCCATTCCAACAGTCTGCTTTTCTTATCACTGTGTATCATGTCAGCTTGTGTAGATCTGAACATTTCATATTGTAGTTCATGAGGCACACAGTTGATCTCTTTCTGTATAAATCTGACACAAAATGCTGTAATATGTTTGATACAGTCCTCACTTTGTTCACCACATATCCTCTTGTATTCTGCTGTTACTGCTGGTAGAGGTTTCTTCCAGCAGCCACAAATAGGTACAACAGGGTAAGAGTAGTATTGTTGTTCAATGTGTCTCAGAATTAGTTCAGCTCTCTCCATATCTCCTGTACAGTAGAACACAGAAGCCAATTTAAGTCTGCTAGATGAGATATCTGAGTTCAAACCAGCTGATAACCAAACCAAAGCTTGTGGTGACACTTGATTATTTTCACCAATACTGAATGATGCTAGGATAGATCCATATGTGGTAAAACCAAAAGGTGCTAGAAACTTGAATGCAGTCTTTTCTAATCTATTACCATTAACATTGATAGTAATTAGTTTACCTATACAATGCTTCATTGTTCTAATGTTTTTTGTGTGTAAATGTCTTAAAATGTGCACATGAGATAGGCTTGTAAGGTGTGCTGTGTTTAAATATTCTGAGGTCATATGAAATTCATGTATCGCAAGAGAAGAATCAATAATAAATGCTCCGTGTGCACTATGTTCAGTTTAACTTGCAATCTATATGCCCAGATCATCAATATCAATTTCTAAGTAACATTATTTTACTGTCATTCTGTAAAAAATCACTTATATTTTTCGAAAGTTCATGTTTTTTTTTCAGCCTGTAAATTGCCCTGCCCATCAAATTGTTTTCTTGGATAATGAAATGTGAACAATGGTCATTCTGTACACAGCTAACTGTAATTCTAATAAGCAGTATGTTAAGCATATAAATAAATTGTTCTCTTTCCCAATAAAATATACTTGACTCTGTGTTTTCTATACAGTGTAATAGAAACTGTTTACATCATGAAGCTTGATATGTTGATTTCCCCTTGAGGATTAAGGAAGGATTTAAGAATCATTTTCAATAATACATAGCACCTTATTTGTGTTATATTTAGATTTAACATAAGATGTTTTTCTGCCAGTGATGTAGATATTCTCCATTCAAGTTCAGGATATTGACTGACCTTACTTCCAGTTGGGACAACAAAACACCCAGTACTGGCAGCATATCTTCTCATGTCTTGTGTTGGCCATCTACGTATATCTTGTCTCTCTAACCAACCAGATGCTGATTGAGGCCAGGAGTTACATGAAAAAGCTGGCACAGTGTCTGTATCACAGAATCCATGCTGTCCTTGTCTAGCATTTGATGGTCCATGACTTACAGCATCCGGAATGGCACCATTAAATATTGTGTTTTTATACAATACCCTTCCACTTCTGTCTCTTATATAGTGTTCAATAGGAATTACTGTAACAGGGAGAGGTATATCAGGTCGGAGCAGTTGTAAGAAACAATAACCAAGGGTAGTGTTCTCATCCTGTAGCATGAGATAGTTTAACTTGCCATGTTTCCACTCTGACCAGTTTTGTATTATATTGAATTCATGAGAACAGAATAGTACATCAATGTCTGAATCAAGTCCTCTAGTAGTTGTACCTTCACTCCGACTCCCTAGATAATATACAGATACGTTTGTATCAGTTAACCTATGTGGGATATTCCTCATAGTCTCCTCCAGCATGAAATGTCTTCTCCTTCTCATCACCATTCTTTCATTGACACCAATGTCATCTAAAACCTCTGATAAAGCCAATGATAGGTTTTCTCTGTGGTCATGTTCTTGAAACATTCTGTAATATATTAGTAAAAGGAAAAATTGTTGTAGTCACTCATTAAATCTATTTTTTCACATACTTCTACTTGTTTGTTATCTGCCCTATGTGGAAAAATAAGTATTGATATTGTGAAATTTTTAGGTAGATATCAATTATAATAATAATAATAATAGAATAATAATAATAATAATAATAATAATAATAATAATAAAATGGTATTGTAAAGATTTGTTCCTTTTATCTACATGTATTTTTTTTTTTTTTGATATTCTCCAAACTTAAATATTTGAATATTTATTTTTTAAATTTTATTGATGCAAATTTTTGCGAAAGGTTTCTGTAATGGTGGATTTTCTTCCACTATGTTTTTTTGACTTAAAACTTTACTACTATAAATTCATAAAAAAACGTTATTTTTTTCCAAAAAGAAAAGAAAAAACAATTATAAAAGATATATAACTCACTTTTAATGCTTTGTTAATAGTAAAATGTAATTATGTCCCTTACAATATTGTAAGCTTATTTGCATTCCTGAGAGTTACATTTATGATAATTATTTAAGGTTTTGATACATCAATATTAATTTTTAAAATTTTGATCAATTTTCAGTGTTTTTTATGTTTTTAAAAATTAACATTATATTAAATTGTAAGTTGACTTTGAAGACTCTTGAATCAAACACAATCTAAATTGATAATATAATATTAATATTGCAATCAAATATTTTCTTAAATAATGTATTTATTAAAATGTAAATTATGTGTTTAAAGATAAATTTAAACTTACTTTTAAAGTTGTATTTGACAGCATATGATCAGGATGTCTTTAAAATTATTGAAAAAAAAAAAATGTTTGACTTTCTGTTTGACAAAGTTGGAAATTCCTCTTTTGGAAGGGAAATAACTCACTTCCTCTTCCTGTTGTTATAGAATATAATTTGATTATTTCCCTTGTTTAAATTTGTTTTTGCTTATTTTAAGTGAAAAATTATATAGGTATTGTAACCGAACTTAGTCTCTTCTCCTTAGGTAGCATTGGAGAGGTAAGTCTGGCTAACAAAGTCCTGCATGAAAGTAACATTCAGCAGGCCCAAAATAAACACATATGAATACAGTTTCTACTTCTACTTATTTATTTTTCATTTATTCATTTATTCGCAAACACACAAACATATTAAAAGTTATTACATTATTCAAATATTTACATTAAAACAATACTTCTGATGAATCTCAAATATTTTCTTTTCCACATTTCTATATTTCTCCCTAATCTCCATCTATCTCAAAAATCTATCCCCATCTCTCAATCAAAATCTATCTAATCCAAAACTCAATCTAATATCCAAATCTATCCCCCAAATTCTATTCCCATTTTTCCCTGTCTGAGAATAAACCTACTATTTATACTAAAACATAACCCGAAAAGTTCAGGTATACCTGAAGAAATGATTAGTATACTGAAATTGACTAATGTTAAATTATGTTAAATGATATTGCATAAGTAACCCGACAGAAAGTGGGTATGACCTGAAAATGTCATATATTCATTTAGAGTACCTGAAAAGATCAGGTTACCTGGAACTGTAAATTGGTATAACAGATTAACATGTATTAGATAATTGACCTGACCAGCTCAGGTATTGTGCTTATCAGAATGATTTATGGTAACCTGAAAATGCAATTAACATCTACAACAAATTAGTAGCACTTGTATTCATTACTGATAAAATGAAGACTCTGTTTTTAATCCAAAGTAAAATTACTCTCCATAATTTATAAACTTAAAAACTGTCACAGTATATAAAATAATTATATGGCTATATCTCTTTTGATAAAATGTGTCATATATCTTTTAAGAATATGGTGATTTATTTTAATTGTACATTAATTTACATGCAATATTCTTTAAAAACATGTCTTAATAAATTCTGTTTTGAAGGATTTTTACTGTATAATATTATATAAACTTTATTCTGTATCACTAGAAATGATACAAAAACCTGACAAGAGTTTGAATAAATCATTTCATTTTAGACACAAGACATATACAAACCTATAGTCAGTGTACTTGTATGTTTTTCTAAAGTGTATATAAATATCTGAAGAAAAACACTTAAACCTTTTGGGTATAAACATGCACATTGAGCATTTAACTTTAAGCCTTTTTTGCCATATATTTTTCAGGCACTTGTATTCAATATATAACCGTATAAAATAAACATAATGACTCAATATTTTAAGACATATTTTGTCTTAAATATAAGTCATGATTTTCTCTGTTTCCCGAACAGTAATAAATTTAACTAATTAACTGAGTTTTATTGTGTTGCCTTGAAAAAGGCAACATATAGGGGTTACTTTTGTCTGCGGCATTGTTGTCGGTGTCCTCTTAAGCTTGTCCAGAGCATAAATCGGTCATTATAAGTCGTATTGACTTTAAACTTGGTATGCATGCTTCTTATAATGACCCAAAGTGCAGTGCACAAGAACCAGTACTCTGCATTTCTTAATTTTTGAGTTATTGCCCTTTGGTAATTTTCATACTTTATTTTTGTCCGGGGCCATTTCTCCTAATATATAAAAGCTATGGACTTGAAACTTCTTAGAATGATAGATCTCATTAAGAACCGGTGCTCTGCACTTCTTATTTTTAGCTCTACTATACGAAGTATATGGAGAGCTGTCCTACTCGCCCCGGCGTCGGCGTCCGCGTCCAGATCTTAGATTAAAGTTTTGGTGCAGTAAAATATTTTTCACTATAACTTTGTCATTTCTTAAGGTATCAACTTCAAACTTCAAATATATGTTCCTTATCATCAACCACATCTTATGTGACAAGGTTCATAACTCTAGCACCAATATTTTCAGATTTATCTCCCCTTGAACTTAGAATTTTCCTTAAAAAATACTATTTTTGACTGTTACTTCTTTATTTCTTAAGGGATCAACCTCATACTTCAAATATATGTACCTTATCATCATCCCCATCTTATGTTACAAGGTTCATAACTCTAGCACCAATATTTTCTGATTTATCTCCCCTTGAACTTAGAATTTTTCTCAAAAAGTACTATTTCTTACTGTTTCTTCTTTATTTCTTAAGGGATCAACCTCATACTTCAAATATATTTACGTTATCAACATCCCCATCTTATGTGACAAGGTTCATAACTCTAGCACCAATATTTTTAGATTTATCTCCCTTTGAACTTAGAATTTTCTATAAAAAATATTATTTTTTACTGTTACTTATTTATTTCTAAAGGGATCAACTTCATACTTCAAATATATTTACGTTATCATCATCCACATCTTATGTGACAAGGTTCATAACTCTAGCACCAATATTGCAAGAATTATCTCTCCATAAACTTAGATTATTTTACTAGAAAAATGTTATTTTTTATTATAACTTTTTATTTTTAAAGGTATCTACCTCAAACTTCAAATACTTATTCCTTATCATCAATTACATTTTATGTGACAATGTTCATAACTCTTGAAGCAATATTTACAGATTTATCTGTCTGTGAACTTAGGATTTTCTTTAAGAAATATAATAACTTCTTTACTTTTTAAGGTATCTACTTCAAACTTCAAATATATATTTCTTATCATTACACAAATGTTGTGTGACAAGGTCCATAACTCTAGCATGACTATTTCTAGAATTATTCCCCTTGATCTTGGAATTAATGTTAACAAATGTTATTTTTTTTCTATAACTTAATACATAATTATGCATAATGGATTTTTCTTTCATAGTTTTGTCCTCCTTACTGCGTCCAGTATTTTATTAGTCGAGCTTCGCTGTCTCCTGTGACAGCTCTTGTTTGAGTTATTGCCCCTTGTTAATTTTTATACTTTATTTAAGGGTCATTTATTAATCCTTATTTGCATATAGTAAAAATTAAAAAAATCTTCTTTTAAAAAACTCAAATAGCTAGAGCTTAGATATTTAGCATGTAACATTATCTAGTAGGTGTCTACCAAGTTTGTTAAAAAAAAAGACCCTGGGGTAAAAATTGGCCCCGCCCCAGGGGTCATTGTGTTTCCCTTTATGTATATAGTAAAAAAAAAAATCTTCTTTTAAAAACCCAAAGAGCTAGAGCTAAGATACAAAGCAGGAAACATCTTCTAATGGTAGTTTACCAAATTTGTTCAAATAAGGGCCCTTTTTTGATTTTTGTAAGAGTTATGGCCCTTTAATAATTTTTATTTTTTAAGTTTGTCCGGACTGCTTCTCTTATACCACTAATGCAATTTCAATGACACTTTATAGGATTGATCTGTAGCTCAAGTCCTTGCGCATATTGCACGGGTTTTCCGGTTGAATGATTTTTGGCCGAGTTATGGCCCTTTGATAAAAAGGTGTTTTTATGCTCCCCGAAAAATTTCGGGGGAGCATATAGTCGGCGCCTTGTCCGTCTGTCCGTCTGTCCGTCCGTCCGTCTGTCCGTCCGTTGTCTTGTCCGGAGCATAACTTGAAAACCCTTGGAGATAATTTGTTGAAACTTCATACAGTGGTAGAGGGCATCGAGGGGGAGTGCAGTGTCAAAGAACCATAACTCTATTTTGCCCGGTTTTTGAATTATCTCCCCTTATAGAAAAATCTTGTCCGGGGCATAACTCTAAAACTATAAGAGATATCAACATGAAACTTTGTAGGTGAATAGATCTCAATGGGTAGATGTGCAGTGCATAAGAACAATAACTCTTTTCATCCTAATTTTGGAGTTATTGCCCTTTGTTAATTTTAATACTTTGAACTTTGTCCGGAACATAACTTGAGAACCCTTGGAGATAATTTGTTGAAACTTCATACAGTGGTAGAGGGCATCGAGGGGGAGTGCAGTGTCAAAGAACCATAACTCTATTTTGCCCGGTTTTTGAATTATCTCCCCTTATAGAAAAATCTTGTCCGGGGCATAACTCTAAAACTATAAGAGATATCAACATGAAACTTTGTAGGTGAATAGATCTCAATGGGTAGATGTGCAGTGCATAAGAACAATAACTCTTTTCATCCTAATTTTGGAGTTATTGCCCATTGTTAATTTTAATACTTTGAACTTTGTCCGGAACATAACTTGAGAACCCTTGGAGATAATTTGTTGAAACTTCATACAGTGGTAGAGGGCATCGAGGGGGAGTGCAGTGTTAAAGAACCATAACTCTATTTTGCCCGGTTTTTGAATTATCTCCCCTTATAGAAAAATCTTGTCCGGGGCATAACTCTAAAACTATAAGAGATATCAACATGAAACATTGTAGGTAGATAGATCTCATTGAGTAGAGGTGCAGTGCAAAAGAACCATAACTCTGTTAAGCCTTATTTTTGAATAATCTCCCCTTTTAGAAAAATCTTGTCCAGGACATAGCTGTAAAACTATAAGAGATATCAACATGAAACTTTGTAGGTAGATAAATCTCAATGGGTAGATGTGCAGTGCACAAGAATCATAACTCTACCTTGCCTAATTCTGGAGTTATTGCCCTTTGTTTATTTTTACTTTTTGAATTGTCCAGGACATAACTCGGAAATCATAAGAGATATCATCAAGAAACTTTGTAGGTTGATAGATCACATTGATTAGAAGTGCATTGCAAAGAATTGTAACTCTGCCTTGCCTTATTTTGGAATTATTGCACTTTGAACTTTTTCCACGGACATAACTCTGAAACTACAAGAGGTGTACTTTCCTGTGTCCAAAACCTATTCGGGGAGCATCACCCGGCTCAAACCGGGCTCTTGTTTTCTGTGTGTTGCCAGATACACAAAAGCTTGTCCAGAATACTTCACATAAACTACTGGTGCAATTTCATCCAAACTTTACAGGAATGATCAGTACCAAGTCTTGTTGTGCATATTGTCAGCATTTTCCGGTTCAATGATTTTTGTAAGAGTTATGGCCCTTTAATATTTTTTATTTTTAAAGTTTGTCCGGACTACTTCTCTTATACCACTAATGCAATTTCAATGAAACTTTACAGGATTGATCTGTAGCTCAAGTCCTTGCGCATATTGCACGGGTTTTCTGGTTGAATGATTTTTGGCCGAGTTATGGCCCTCTTGTCCGGACTACTTATCATAAACTACTGGTGCAATTTTATCCAAACTTTACAGGAATGGTCAGTACCAAGTCTTGTTGTGCACTGTCCGTCTGTTTGTCTGTCACAAAACTTGTCCAAACATGAAATTGGCCATCATGAGGCGACACATGTGATCACTGATCGCTCTTGTCTTAAAATGTGTACAGTGAAAACTTAAAAAAAATCTTCCTTTAAAAAACCCAAAGAGCTAGAGTTTAGATACTAAGTATGAAATATCTTCTAGTGAGAGTTTGTTCAAATAAAAGCCCTTGGGTCAAAATTGGCCCCACTCAGGGGAGATCATTGTTTTTCCCTATATGTGTATAGTAAAAAAAACTTAATCAATCTTCTTATAAAAACCCCAAAGAGATAGAGCTTAGATATTTATAAAGCTTAGATATTTATCATGAAACATTTTCTAATGGGTGTCTACCAAGTTTGTTCAAATAAAAGACCTTGGGTTAAATTTGCCCCCGCCCTGGGGGCCTATTTACAGATGAGCGAAATCAGGGCCCTCTTGTTTAAATACCAAAGAGGACAAGTTGTTTCTTTGTCTTCTTTTTTAAACAAAAAAGTCAATTATGTTTTATAAATAGCTCTTGGGATGCTGTTTCAAGAAGTGATGCACTTTTCCACAATAAAAATACTGAAATACCTAGTTTGAAACAACACAGTTTATTGGTTTTCAAACAGAAAAAAGCTGAATGCAGCTTTGATGACTTTCTTGCTGATAAGATGTCTATACTTCAGTATGCTGCAGTAAAACTGTAAAAGACTTAATCTTTACTTTATTGAGACTTTATGGTATATGTTATTTTTTCATATATGTAATAATTGTTTTGAAAACCAGTTTTATCATTGTAACAGATATCCCATTTAGATCAGAATGAGCGATCTAGGGCCATCTTGGCCCTCTTGTTTTGGGGTAGAATAGGCCTTTAATTTTTTTACAGTTTTTTACAGTGTAATTCATATTGTTTTACCTTACTTCAATTTTTGGACAAATAATGTTTAATTAAAAGTTGATTGATTTATATCTCTGCCAGCTTTTTGCATTCTACAGTTACATAAAAATTGTTAAAGACTAAATGATATGTCAATATAGTTATATGTTTGATATATTTTCATTTTTTATGTTTTTGATATTCAAAGGCCGTTGAATTGTAACTTGAAGCAAAATATTGACTAAAGAGTTTATTGAATTGAACACTTATCTAATAAAATATTCCATGTCGTACTTTCTTAAAAAAGTTGTTCAATATAAATATGAAATTTTCTTTATAAGAATAAATCTTAAACTTACTTTGATAGTTGAATTTGACACTAAGTCTTGAAAATAATCCAAAAATGGTATTGACTTTCTGTTTGACAAGAAAGGAGGAAATTTTACAATTTTTACTTCCTGTTTTGGTTTTTACTGAAATTAGTTAGAAGGGGAATAACTCACTTCCTCTTCCTGTTGTTGTGAAATATAATTGGATTATTTCCCTTATTAAAAATTTAACATGAAGTTCCATGTATTTAATCAATAAAGTATTTATTAAGACAACAAATAATTTAAAAGGAATGTTGCATGTAAAATCATGCTCTTAGAGATAAATGACATATTTTCATCAGAAAAATAATTATAGTCATATAAATAAGGTTTTTCAGACATGGGGCATTAACTAGTGTTTATTTTTGTGGTTGTTGATAAATGTCAGTTCATGGTATTTCATTAGAAAACTTATATAGATGCTGGTATACAAAATAATTATATGTCCATAGTCATATACCAGTAAAGAATATGGTGATTTATTTTCAGTATTACTATAATTATTCCTTTAAAACTTACTTATGTTGTCTTTATAAATTCTGTTTTGAAGGATTTTTACTGTCTAAATAATCTTCATTCTGTATCACTAGAAATGATTCAAAAACCTGTCAAGTGTTTGACTTTAAACACAATACACACATTGTACTAAAGTCTTGTATTAGTTGTTCTAAGTGTATATAAATATCTAAAGAAAAGCATCCATGGCCTTTTTGTGTATGAATAAACTTTATTGTGTATCAATAAAAAACAATACAAATCTTGTGATGAAGCAATGAGTTATATACATGTATAATGAGCATTTAAATTAGCATAGATTTTTCAGGCACTTATGACTTTTAAAAATTCCATCAATAGAACAAAGAAAAGGATTTAATATTTAAGGCAGATAATGAAATGATTAAAGAGTTATTGAATAAATATTTATTTATTATACACCCACAAATGAAGTTTTGGGGGTTTATAGGCGTGAGTTTGTCAGTCCGTCTGTCCACCTGTCGGTCGGTCCACTTCATGGTTTCAGGACAAAAACTAGTTTGGAATGAGATATCAATTGTCATTTAAGTTTGTATAGCAAGCTTATGTGGAGACCCCAGTTTGGATTGCTTTTGCATCATCTAGGGTCAAGGTCAAGGACAGGAAAAGTGGTTTCTGGACAGATACCATAGTGAAGAATGAGATATTTTAATCAAACATAATTTTCAGTGTTTTATGTTTTTGAAAATTAACATTATATTAAATTGTAACTTGAAGCAGAAACTTTACCTGGAAGATACCTGAACAAAAACTAAATAAGTAATATACCATCCATTATACTTTCTTAAATAATGTATTTATTGAAATGTGAAATTAATATGTATAAAGATCAATTTGAAACTTACTTTGAGTGTTGTATTTGATACTGTGTCTTGAAAATAAATAAAAAAAATTGTATTGACTTTCTGTTTGACAAGATTATTAGTTGGAAATTTTACTTGTTTTACTTTCTCTTTTGGTTTTGAATGAATATAAAGGGAAACAATTCACTTCCTTTTCCTGTTGTTATAAAATTTAATTGGATTATTTCCCTTCATGAAAATTTGACAAATTGAACAAAATTATAAGATTTAGTTATAAAGTTCCATGTATTTTATAAAAAAAAATGTTATTAAGACAACAAATGATTTAAAAGGAATGTTGCATGTAAAATCATGCTCTTAGAGATAAATGACATATTTTCATCAGAAAAATAATTATAGTTATATAAATAAGGTTTTTCAGACATGGGGCATTAACTAGTGTTTATTTTTGTGGTTGTTGATAAATGTCAGTATTGTCATTAGAAAACTTATATGTGTGTACAGAATATTTTTATGGCTATAAAATTTAGTCATATACCAGTAAAGAATCTATTGATTTATTTTCAATGCACATTTCATTTGCATGTACTTTTCCTAAAAAAACTCAACATATTGTCACCTTAGTGCAGTAACGTAATAAGTTCTTCTAAATTCAATAGGAGTTAATCAGTTATTGCACTAAGATGACAAATTATGTTGACAGTTTCTGTTCATTATCTCCCCAACAGTGTACACATTCCATTCAAAATTTGACATATGGATACATCAAAGAAATGCACAGGTCAAGTTCAATTTGGTCATGGTTTGATGATTATTAGCTTGACTTTTTTTTTTGAAATAAAAAGTAGAGGTATTGCTATAGTTGCGGGGGAGTTGCCGTTTCCATTCCCGTCCGCAAACTTGTTCCTGGCCCCGTGTTCACAAAGATTTAAGGATCAGGATCAAGATCAGGATCAAATTTAAAAACTCTAATATTCTTCAGTGTTTATCCACATAAATTAAATATCTAATATTAATTTGATAGAACTGGACTTGCAAAAGCAAGGTCATGAAATTTTAAAATAAATTTATTGTTATTTTTGCAACATACGGGCATTTTACAGTTGATCCAAATTTTGATCCTGATCCTAAAATTGATTCTTATTTTGATCTGAAAATTTTTGTATTTGTTTTGTTATTTGCTGATTTTATCCCAAAATAGTTTGGTTTCTTTGCAAATCGGCAATTTTTTACATTTTGAATAATTATCATTTAATTTTAGCAAAACACAATTAATTTTAGTACTATAAAACAATGAAAATAAAATCTGGATCAATTGATCCTGATCCTGATCTTTTCTTAGTGAACATGGGGCCTGGAGCATAACTTTTTAGCCCACCTGTCACAAAGTGACAGGGTGAGCTTTTGTGATCGCTTTTCGTCCGGCGTCCATCCGGCGTCCGTCCGTAAAATTTTACTTTAAATGACATCTCCTCATAAACCACTAAGCCAATTTCATCCAAACTTCACAGGAATGTTCCTTTGGTGGTCACCTTTGAAAATTGTTCAAAGAATTTAATTCCATGCAGAACTCTGATTGCCATGGCAACCGAAAGAAAAAACTTTAAATATCTACCCAGGGGTTCATTGATTTTCCCTATATGCATATAGTAAAAACTTAAAAAATCTTCTTTTAAAGAACCCAAAGAGCTAGAGCTTAGATATTTAGCATGAAACATGTTCTAATGGGTGTCTACCAAGTTTGTTCAAATAAAAGCCCTAGGGTAAAAATTGGCCCTGCCCCAGGGGGTCATTTATTTTCCCTAAATGCATATAGTAAAAACTTAAAAAATCTTCTTTTAAATAACCAAAAGAGGTAGAGCTAAGATATTTAGCATGAAACATGTTCTAATGGGTGTCTACCAAGTTTGTTCAACTAAAAGCCCTAGGGTTAAAATTGGCCCTGCCCCAGGGGGTCATTTATTTTCCCTATATGCATATAGTAAAAACTTAAAAAATCTTCTTTTAAATAACCAAAAGAGGTAGAGCTAAGATATTTAGCATGAAACATGTTCTAATCGATGTCTACCAAGTTTGTTCAAATAAAAGCCCTGGGGTCAAAATTGGCCCCGCCCCAGGGGGTCATTGATTTTCCCTATATGCATATAGTAAAAACTTAAAAAATCTTCTTTTAAAGAACCAAAAGAGCTAGAGCTAAGATATTTAGAATGAAACATCTTCTATTGGATGTCTACCAAGTTTGTTCAAATAAAAGCCCTGGGGTCAAAATTGGCCCCGCCCCAGAGGTCATTCATTTTCCCTTTATGTGTAAAACTATAGCAAAAATTGAAAAATCTTCTTTGAAAAAACTCAAATAGCAAGAGTTTAGATATTAAGCATGAAGCATCTTCTAGTGAGTGTCTTCAAAGTTTGTTCAAATAGAAGCCCTGGAGTCAAAATTGGCCCCGCCCTTGGGGACATTGATTTTCCTTATACAAGTATAGCAAAAACTTAAAAATCTTCTTTTAAAAAACCCGAATAGCTAGAGTTTAGATATTAAGCATGAAACATTTCCTAGTAAGTGTCTACAAAGATTGTTCAAATAAAAGCCTTGGGGTCAAAACTGGCCCTGCCCCAGGTGTGTCATTGTTTTTAACTATATGTGTAAAGAAAAAACTTTAAATCAAAGGGCTGCAAGCTCTGTGGTATTTTCTGATCTTTGCAATCTTAATCGTACTGTATATCTGTATTTGTTTTCCTGTATAAGTTTATTTTTGGCATCCTCGGCGCAATGTGAAAGGGCGACAGCAACTTCTCGAGCCTTTTAGTCGGACATAATAAAAGCCGTTTATTCCGACCAGTATGAGGGTGCTTGACTGCGGTCTGGAGACCACAGGGTATTGGTACGCGTTTAACTTTTGAGGCATGGAGGAGCACGTGACCTGTTTTCGGTACATGGAGGAGCATGTGATCTGTAAACCGTACATGATTGGTTAATTGACCTTTTCGGAAACCTGGATAAATACCGTTGGCTGGTACGTTACAGATAGTCCTCTAGGGAATTAGACACCTAATTAAGAACAAAAAATTTTATTGATATTTTTAATTTTCTATAATTATGTTACCGTTTAAGGTGGAAAAACTTGAATGATGTGTTTGAAAATGATCAATGTTTCTTTAATATGTATCTCAAAATGTTACAAACAATAAATTTTATACTGAAAATCTACAAAATTAAAATATTCGTAGTGGCATCTGCCATCATAAATACTTGTGTGTTTACTTTTTTCTTTTTTTTTGCTCGGAATTATTTATAAAATGGTAGGCCTATTTAATTATTTTCTTTCAAAAGAAATAATTGTTTTATGTTCGATCTTCTCCGGTGATCAACGGTCACCAGTTTCCAAAGACCTTCTTCTATATTAATCGATTACTGTCAAATATATCCAGATACAAACGTTTATTTATCCTCGCCCCACCCCCTGAAAATAGTTAAATGAAATATATTAATATCATTAAAAACGTTCCCCGCAGGAAACCATTTTATTAATTAAAAATGAAATGTCGCGATATATACAATGAATAGCGAACTGGAGAATTTCGCAATGCAAACATTTTCAAATGAAATAACCTTTTCCATCAATTTATTAAATCGCGCTCTTTTGGGTATTTTTATTTATCATTTTGTAGTACACAGTGGGTTATTATGGTTCATGTATCCGAAAGCTGAATACAATGATGAGTTGGTGACCTATATATTCCGAAAATCTATTTATAGCGGGGTGTATTCCAATCGGTAATTCCCGGTCTCTCCTGGTCTATTTTGACCGGAATTTACTAGTGACCGTCGAATAGTACCACACGTTTATTGTCCGTCTCTCCCGGTTTTCGAGTAGATGTTTGATATCGTTACAGAACAGAACAAATATTTACAGTTTAATAATATAAGTTTTTTTTCAAAATGAATGTTTGTCACTTTGTTTGGTTACAATAATTAATAAACACAGATCAACTCTCAAATGTATTGATTATTATTATACATAAACATACAATTCGAAAAAAAAAACCCCGACAACAACAATAACATGTTTTATAAAACATGATAAAACACTGGTACGTTTGTATCAGATAAAAACAATAAATATGTACTATAATTGAGAAAAATGGTACATTTTTATGGTATTAATATGACACTATCAACTTTGAAACATTTTATTTAATTTGTTATTCGTGTTTAGTAAAGATGCCGAGGAATTATTCAAAGTTACAAATTAGATTTTATGAATTATTCAATTGATTGATAATCTAAAAAATGGTAAAGAAAAATACAAATGTACATGTATATGTTTTAAGAATAAACAATATTATATATTAAAAGTTTAACCATAATTTACTGACTTTTTCCAGTTACGTTTTTACTTAATATAATCGTCGATCAATATGACAATTGAATTCTTAAAATATAAGTAAACGTAAAAACTCAGTATTAAAATAGCACATAAAACACAAAAAAAGAAAGAAAAATAATATTCATAAAATCTGTATTTTTTATTACAATTATTGTATAATAAACAATTATGCTCAACACGATCGACATGGTAATGTAACCAGTGTCATATAAATATTAAGTGTGAACAGATACCTATAGAGGGGGTCTTCGCTAATAGCGATAACATAATAAGGAACAAGTGTGGTGTTGATCATGCATTTACACATATGGATTATAAATGATTGTATACATGTACATGTATATCCGTTGCTAAAAAATCATTTATGTTCAATTTTAATGATAGCCACACTTTATCCTTGCATATCGTGGCTATTTCCAACAAAGACACTAAAAAAAGAATTTAAAAAAATGTTGACTCGACTGGGATTTGAACTCCAGACCTCTCACACGTGAAACGAGCGCGTTACCCCTGCACCACGGACAATTTTTAAAAACAGTGGTTGAATAAAATCAAGTCATTCGTAATTTATAATTTCCATTGCATTTTGGGTTAGGGTAATTTCGAGGTATTTTGTTCAGGGTAAACCTGTTGTTTAAAATGAAGTAAATAATTTAGCAAAAATCTTCTCGCCCAAACAGTCCAACATGTAGAAACTATATATTCAACTACTCGACAGTCAGATTTATTTGTGTAGTATTCGGTCATCGATATCGCTAAAAATAGCATTTTCATTGATTAAAATCATATTCATCGGCGTAATTTGTGAGTGTGCATTTATTGACAATTCCATAAGCCAACGCTACTTTTAAAGTTTGAATGTGTAGTAATTTGTTGGACACTTGTAACAAAAACTTGTTCTTTCTTTTAAATTGCTGGTTTTTAAGCAGTTTTGAGTGAGAACTACATTGCGTTGTTAGGACTGTTGGGAAATATTGTGTTAGACTGTGGATGTTAGCTATGTATTTATCTGATCTTGCGATCAGAAAATACAAAAATCTTCTTTTAAAAACCAACGAGCTAGACCTTAGATGTTTAGCATGAAACATCTTCTAATGGTTGTCAACAAAGTTTGTTCAAATAAAAGCCCCGAGCTTTAAACTGGCCTTGCTCCGGGGGCCTATGTACAGGTGAGCGACTTCAGGGCCATCATGGCCCTCTTGTTTCCTTATACAGAATATATAGTGAACAATTTCTATCGTGCGCAACTTCTCCTACATTTCTCGAAGGATTTTGACCAAACTTTCACAGAAGCTTTGTTATCAAGTGCCCTGGCGCATATTGTCTGGGTTTTGTGATTGGATAATATTTGACCTAATTATGGCCCTTTGTTTTTTTTCCTTATACAGAATTATCAATATACATGTATAGTAAACAAATTCTTCTGTGCTGAACTCATCCTACATTTCTCAAAGGATTTTGTTCAAACTTTCACAGAAGCTTTGTCACCAAGCGCCCTGGCACATATTGTTGGGGTTTTGTGATTGGATAATTTTTGACCTACATTTGTAATTATGGCCCTTTGTTTTTTTCCTTATACAGTATATATAGTGAAGACTTCTTCAGCTGCAATACCTCCTACATTATTCATGTTTTACATTGCACATAGTTACATTGTTTGTTGCTTGTATTTGTATCTCAAATACAACATATTTATCTACAATGGTGATAATTGAAAACCTGGTTTCATGGAATTGCCATGATTCTTGTTTTTCATTATATGTGTGTAGTAAAAACTTAACATCATGAAACATCTTCTTATGGGTGTCTTCCAAGTTTGTTTAAATAAAAGCCCTGGGATCAAAATTGGCCCCACCCGAGGGGGTCATTGATTGAGGGGCAGATCATTGTTTTTCATTATATGTGTAGTAAAAACTTAACATCATGAAACATCTTCTTATGGGTGTATTCCAAGTTTATTCAAATAAAAGCCCTGGGGTATATTCAGGTGAGCGACCTGAGGGCCATCATGGCCCTCTTGTACTGTCTGTCAGTTTGTCTGTCGATAGACCACAATGGTTTCGGCTGATTATCTTGAAAACTATTTATCACAAAGTCTTCATATTTCACATAGTGATTGGTCATAACTAGTAGATAACCCAATTGATTTTGGGGTCTCTATGGTAAGGTCACAGGGGCCTTAAATGATATTTCTTAAAAACGAATTAATTTTTTTCTAGGGTGTCAAAGAGTTTTGGTAATATTTATAAAGAAGGACTTAACACTGAGTTCCTGATTAAATATAAGGCATGTAAATGCAATATAGATAGTGATTTTTGTCTCCCCAAGATTTGCAACTTAACACTTATGAACATTTAAATTAAAATACACTGTAGCCGCGATATATCGCTCTTTGTTATAACGCTAATCTCAGTAAAGTGCTCATAGACCTTGGCTCCCCCCCAAAAAAATTAATTTTTTTTTAGTAGATCTAGATTTTAGGTGCCTATATAACACTTGTTCAATTT
>NW_026866019.1:0-19726 GCF_026571515.1 Ruditapes philippinarum | reverse complement strand
TAGAGTTAGTGCCCTTGACTATCAGTTGTATAGATTTGTAATTTTCAACTTGCTTATGCAAAGCTCAAAAGTATTTGACTTGTAGGTTTGAAAGTTTACATGACACGTTGGTCAGCATGTGTTCTAATGCACATTGGGGTTTGCTTGTGGATGTAATCAGTATTTCTAAAGTTCTTGCCCTTTTCTTAGTAAAAGATTTTTAATTTTCAACTTGTGACATTTGTAGTACAAAAATATTTTACCTAGAGTCATAAGATTGACAGAACAGTGGAGTGAATGGGTACCTGTGTCATATGGACACATTTTTAGTTTGTTGCATGCTTAGTATAGAAACAAAATGCTTTTGTATATAACCTATGATATTTTGTTAATCGAAGTCCTTAAAATTTACACATAAGAAGCATAATGTTGGTAAAGGAAACATTAAAATGTGATCAACCATTCAGATGTTTTCATTTTTCAAAACCTATTTTGTAAGAAACTTTACCAAGTTGCCATTCCAGCTTTTATTTTGTTATCAGTTTAAAGCTCAACATACATGTACATATGTATTCCAACATTTATTTAAGTATTCGAAGACTGTTTGGGCAGTCAAACTGTTCTTTGCAATGGATTCATATTTTGTTATGATTTTATTTGCAATTTCATACTTTATTATCCACTGTCAAAGACAGAGTGGTATGAATTTGTCGTTTTGCCTCTGGCCGTTCGTCGCTCTAATAAAACAGTCAAGCTGAATATAACTGTAAACAGAACAAAAAACAATCATAATGGTCATTCCATAACAACAGAATAAGGGGTCAATGGCAATCTATTAAACAAAAGAAAAGGTTGCCTTTATTCCTTTTTATAGTCCGAAAGAATTTCGTCGCATATTGTATTGCACCTGGTTGTCCATCAATCTGTTAGCCGCTTTGTATTTTTGAACCAGTGGAAGGAGGCAGAAATGTTAATCATTGTTGAGAGATGTGCAGTGCGCATGTTTAACCTTTCTCAAGTCAAGGTCACACTTAGTCATTTTGTTTCAAAATCAAAAGTTTGTGTCCACTCTGTATCTTTTGAACCGATAGAAAGAAATTAGAACTTTTTGGCAGAAATTTTACTTATATTGAGACGGTGTGCAGAACACAAGTTTGGACTTCAAACGATTAAAATTTGTCCCTACCCGAGGATTAATTGATTAATGTACACTTAAATAGAAGTTCTTGTGTATGGTCTATATCTTTTGAACCGGTAGAAGGAAAGTGAAACTTCTTGCCAGAAATGTTAACCATAATGAGACTATGTGCCTAGCGCAGGTTTGACATTTCTCAGGTCAAGGTCGCACTTCTTCATTTGAATCAATTTCAAAATGTTGTGTCCGCTTTGTTTCTTTTATACCGATAGTATGCAATTAAATTTATTTGGCAGAAATATTTATATTACTGAGATGATGAGCAGAACATAGTTTTGGACCGCCTGAAAACGAAACAGCATGGTACCCCTGTATACTGTATAAAAACCACGTACTGTACTATTACTGGTTACTTTGTAGCTGTCTCTGTTCAGGCCTTACTGCTTTGAGCAAGAATTCAGGTCGCCGTTTTATGAGCCAATTTAACGATTTGGGCCACGTGGTCATTCGCAGTTTCGATATTAATTAAGTAGTACTCTAGCAAGGTGATAATTTAATTTCTCATTGTCTAGCATTACGCATATATGGCCTGTCTGTGATACATTGTCATGTTCACATCCAAGATTTTAAAGATTTCAAGATTTTATTCAAAACCAAGGCATATAATATGCATAAGGTTATGATAGATCAACAATGAAATAAACAGTTATTTAAAAGTGATAAGCAAAAATATAAACATAAAATTATATTATAATGAGATCAATTTGACTAACACATATCGGTATTTGGCTAAAGTTTACACTTTGGTCATTATTTGTCTTACACAGATGTTATCTAAATTGTTTCTATGTTAAGACATTTATACAGGTTAAGAAAATCATACAAACATGAAGACAAAGCAAAAGCGACCCCGCCTCTCCCCTTCCATCAACACCAATACAATTCAGTAAATATCAGCGATCATCTTCAAGAATAGGTTATTATTTACAAAATTAAATTGATCAGGCGCGCCGCGTTAACAGCGTGCCGATTTTCCAATGTAAATGTGTTACGATTCATTTGAAATATTGCAATCCAATCGAACAAAAATAATTTAAAAAACTTATAACATATAAAAGTAAATTCTTATCAGTTTGCCATTAACATTCCTCTACTATGCGAGTAGAAACCTTGTATAAGTAGATAAACCAAATAATTGACATTATGTAGTACTCTTTTACAAGAGCCAATTCACTTCGCGTTCAGTCAATTAATCATTCTAGACGATAAAAGCGATAATTTTTACATAAACTGTACAGTATATTTATCTGCCTACAATATGCCTAATCTACTGTTATTAAAAATCTTACTAGTAACGTGTCAACATTATGTTACAAATGTTGTTTATTTTAAGATATTCCTTCCTTATATAGTGCATTTGTGCATTTCTTTATACGTGCATATCAATAAAGAACAATTACGCATTTCTCTATATTACTATACACGTCGCGTTATTCATTGATCAGCTTTATACAATAGGAAATCTTTTCACACATGTCTTAGACAAT
The DNA here is from genome assembly GCF_026571515.1 of Ruditapes philippinarum. Classification (NCBI taxonomy): domain Eukaryota; kingdom Metazoa; phylum Mollusca; class Bivalvia; order Venerida; family Veneridae; genus Ruditapes; species Ruditapes philippinarum. The sequence goes on along the minus strand of NW_026866019.1, from coordinate 17,065 downwards.
ATTCTTTCGCGAAATCATGACTTCTGACTTTCATCAAACTTGTCAAAATGGCATTCAGGCTATGAAAAACGTTTAGAGACATTTTGTTTAGGTGTCATAATTAATATCCTAAACGCCTGTTGTCTTTTGTTTTGCAAACACAAGATTTCTCCACCTTGTTTCTTCGAATGATTTCACCAGTAGGTTATCTCCGCAGACACTCAGTTTGTGTGGTCGACACTGCAGAATACCTTCAAGCACATTTTCATTTTCAATTGTTCCATCTTTGTCAACCAGCATGATTCGGCCTTCGTCTTGTACACATACATACACCTTCGGCTTTACACAGACAAACGTCAGTTGCTGCCTTTCTTACAGGAATTTCCCACTTTTTCTCGATCCTTGTTTTCGATCCTACAACACAAAGGATTTTCGTTGTACATCCAAGTATAACATTGAGCTTGTGTTCGCTCCAAACAACACCAATCCCACTTATTCCAGAAATATCAAATGGTGTCAAATCGAATGCATCAACCCTGGCGTCATATTGCGGAACCCGTTGTGAAACTGTTGTAGCTTTCGCTTTCACAATATCAACGTTCTCAGTATAATGTTTTCCTCTAGCACTTGACGTTTCTGTATATACCGCACCAAAAGTATAAGACGGGTCCGGTAAGCCGTTTGGATTCTTTGTAAAGGTCTCCACAAAGCAGATATTTGTGTACGGTTTCATTGTTTTGATTTTATACACCACTTTCAAATCGTTCTTTGTTGAAACGATTGTTATGAATGCACCTGTTTGAATTATACCAATAAAACCAGATTTACCAATCAGACACATCTGACCAGGTGATTTCAGATTCAGTTTTCCTAATACTTTTTTAGTTTCCTTGTCGAGTTTTGTAACGCCGTCACAAGAAACTGTAACTATGTATGTTTCAAATAGCTTAACATCTGCACAAGTAGGAAGCTCCAGATCTCCTGAATCAAGCACGCGTATATTTGGCACGTTCAACACTGAAGTAGGACTGCTACTGCTGCTGGGCATTGGCTCACATCCAAGCAAATGATTTTTCAGCTCAGAAAAGGGATATATTTGTTCTTCTCTCTCCATCAGCGTATGTTGCGAGCTTCTTGTTATATGTTTAAATTGTATCACCTGACGAGTTTTCCTTTTTATAGATGTACCTTCAATGTTTTTACTACGAACTGAAATATCTCGGGCTTCCTCACTAAAAAGAATAATTGTTTGTGCTTCTCTTGTCACCATTTCTTTAGGTCTGCGTTCGATTTTTCCACCAACCTGATCACCAGAATCGCTGGAATCTGTACTTTCGTTTTCGCTTCTCCCTATTCTAGACTCAGAATCATCATCAAAGTCGCTTTCATACTCGTCCATTTCGTCATCAGCTTTACACAATTTTATTGGAACATGGTCTTGTTGTAGAAATTTCTCAAACTCCTTGTCTATCGTCAGTGTAGGTAATTCCCCAGTGCTGCATTCTCGTAATTCGGATCTGCAGTCATTCACCATGCGTTTCATTCTTTTATAAAAGTCTTCGATATAACTTTCCATTTTTTCTATTTTCTTTAACAAATCATCCATTGTCAGATTTTTTATCGTTGTCTGTACTAAATAGGTTAAATAAATATCCGTTTATAAGATTGTATCACGTTTTTTTCCGTGACAAACAGTAGAAATGCATATAAGAAATACAGTAAGTTTCGATTCTGTACAGCCATTCTCCCATAATTGAAGCACTTTTGGTTCACAAAAAATGAAAAATCTGACTTTCATAAACAACGTTTTCTATGATTTGCTTTTAATGTTCAATACCTTGGACAGATTGTGTGGATGTTTAACACACACAATTCGCTCCGTTTGTATACTGAAAGCTTTTGAAGTTAGTTACTGAATTACATTGTTACGGAACATATATATACCATAGGAATTACTTTGGAGGTATTGTTTTACTAATATTTTAAATTAAACAATCCACAAGAATATGCATTGTAAAGTTGAAGACCAATGGTTACCTTTAGCAAAAATATATTATGCCAAATCTTATTCTGAAACTTGTATACTTCGTATTTGAAAAGCATGTATAAGCAAATATTTTCGTAACAAAAGATTGACATTGTTTCGATACAATGCACAAACAAATACTGGCATAAAATGTATCGAATTATATCTAAAATAGAAGCAGAAAACAAATAAAGTATAACTTTTAATCGGTGTAACGTTACCAAAAAAACTTCGCTGCACAAATGTTCATCAAACAATCCTTATGATCTGTTACGGAACATAGGTGAATAATTAAAAAAACATTGGATTTATAACTCAATATTTTAATTCTTTAAAATAATTTTAACAATTTAAATGTGGTATCTTCACAAACAACATCAATCATAAAACACTGTATCAATTAAAAAATAACATCAACAGTCTAATTTAGTGAGTAGTGCAGGAAAAGATATCTGTTACGGAACATAGTTTATGGAAAATAAAATATTATGTTTTTCACTGAAAATGAACAAGAATTCTTTTTTTTCTCACCTTTATTTCTGCCTAATTTACACAAATTTGTTGTAATGTTATAATGTTTCATGTAGTTCTCTCTACATTTTCTTCACCAGCGCTTTTTCTTTTTTGAGTGGGAACATACTTTTTTCTGCTTTCTTTCTCTTTTAAACGATTTGTTGTTTTCCCCTCTCTGTTTTTGTCTTTTGTATTTCTGTATTTCTGTATTTAAAAGCACCATTTTAAAGTAGAAAATCGTTGCATATTATAAATTTATTAACCCTGATACATGAACATCATTAAAATAATTATTTTTATCATGATTATTATCAATATAACAATTACATAATAATCATCATTATTATCATTATTACATTAATATCAATATTAATATTACTTTTTTCATGATAATTGTAATTCTAAAACTTTTAGATAATGTGACATAATGATACAATTTTGCTATTTTATAAATAGTAAAAAACATAAAAAATCATATTCAAACATAGCATTTATGAATGCTATGTTCCGTAACAAATTTGATATGTTACGCAACGGAAAGCTGCAACCTTACATAACATGAACGACCGTTTTATACTACGATTTATACTTAACGGAAAGTAATGACGGTATATATATCTTCAGAGGATTAAAGTTCAGATAACAATTATAAACACTTTATCTCTTGCAGTATACTTTATTAAAGCTGTTTAAACATATTTAATAATATCTTCTGAGTTGGGACGGGGAAGTAATATACATGTATACAATATTTGAAACAATTCCAAACTGATTTTGTATTTAAGACTCGTCGTGCAATGGAATTAGAGCGGTCCTTTTTTACATCCGGGGGATATATAGATATAAACAGTCAAAGTATAATCGCTGTTTTAAAGACTTTTGGCATACGACACTGACCAAGCCTTTAAAGGGTATAAATGTATATCTTATTAAATATTTTATAAAATCAATCAACAGTAAAATTATATTGATTCATAACCTGATGGTCGATTCTCAATTGATGTCTCTGTTAATTACACGTACATTACATGGATATTGTACGTAAAAGTAATAAAAAAAATCACCGGAACAAAAAAAATTTTCTACTATTTTAAGTAGGGGTTTATCCGTTTAGCAATGATTTCGTTACTGCACCATTTTCTTTTTTATTTACTACCTCATTTCTTTCATACAAGTATTTAAAAAGTATTATTTTTTCCTTTTTCAATTCAAACAATTATTTTTGCAGCAAATACGTATATAGCTTTATACACTTTAAAACCTCAATGTCAGGGGCTACTGATTTGAAGTACTTCATAATACGATATTCATAACCTGGGGATATTTACTGTCCTATTTTAAGATAGATTGTGTAGCGAAATACCAGCTTCTCAATTACATGAACACAGTCATGTGCATAGTCTAATGCCTGTATATATAAACAGAGTAGTTAAGACATTAATCCTAGAAAAAAACAAATAAATTAAAGCAGTAACAAAATATGTCATTTCCACCAAATTGAGTGTATGGCTGTTTCATTTGCAAATTCTAACGATAAGTGACTTTTATAATGTTATGAGCCGGGCGTAACGAGAAAGAAAAGCCAGCAACAAACTTGTAACAATAACAAATTTATTACAGCAAAATTATTAAAGAAAAATTAAATAACAATTTATGTTTACAAATACCTGAAATCCAAATAAAAATATAAATCTCAAATGTCTTGTCTGATCCTGGAATGATCCCCTTTTGAATAGCACAGTTAAATCCAAGTTAAATCCAAGAACACTTTAGAAAAAATTCCCACAATAAAATCCAAAAGAATAAATAAATCTATTTTTAAATCCAAGCTCCAATAAATTACTTAATATCCAAGTTGAATAATACTCCGAATGTATTGATGATTTGAAAGATAACTGATGACTTAAAAGATAAAACGAATAAAAATGTCCCCTATATATATTAAGCTAAGAACTTTCCAGAATAGTCTTCCATGTTCTACAGTAATCACAATCTAGCACTTTCAACAATAAAGAACATTCCGGAAATTTCTATCTAAATATAATGCATGAATCATAATCTAGAATTTTCTACAACAGTTAAGAAAGTTCTAGTACATACATGTAGTTTATGTTCTAAAAATAGAACAGTGATAATACTATATACATATAATATGTTGAATACATAACAATAACCACATTTGTACATGAAAAAAATGGTAAAAATGCATTTTCACTAATTTCTATGAATTATTTGAAAACTAGCAGTGACACCATCTAACCTGAAAAGGTATCATAATTTTGGTACTTTATACCCTTAAGACACATTTCATACGAAATTCAAATGATTCATGAAATTTAAAATCATTCCAAATCTTTCCGTTTTATTGAATAATTTGCCATGTGCATTAAGTTTTAAAAACATTATAATATAAAAGTGCAGAAAATTCCTTATTTTTAGGAAAACGACCGTCGTTATATTTTTCCAGTTATCGTTCTATGTAGAAAAGTTAGATGGTCAATTTGTTATTCAAATATTTAAGGAAATTAGAAGTTCATGTAATTGGCATATCTTTATACATATTATAAAGTTTTCAACACCAGCTATTATGATTTTCCCAGGTTTTAACACCTGCATTTGTATATTTGTAGAATGGAAACAGCCAGTTGTTGTTTAGGAAGTTTTTAACTTCCAAACTTTGATTATGTGCTGTTAGATATTGTTGCACTAATACTTTTAATTAGAAACTTAACACAAATTGAAAAAAAATTGGCAACTGAAACAAAAAATTGTTAAAATAACTTACTTTACATTTTTGAACAATAAGTGCAATGTGACATAAATAGATTTTGAAGGTTTTTTGTTGGTTTGTTTGTTTGACTCTTGTTGAATTAGATGAACATTTCACACTTGTTACATAAAAACACACATCGATCAATCATGGAGAATTATGCATGGAATAATCTGTTTAATTTTGTGCTTGTATAATTATTTTTCATTCAATCTGAATCATGTTTGTTGGAAATTAAAACAGTTTGTTATAAAATATTTGTTAATCTATTGAATGGATTCCATTTGTGCTGGGGATTTTATATGTATAAAATGGTCATTAATTGTACTGTTCGTTTGAGCCTACCATATTTTCTTTTTAAAAGAACTCCGCAGAGGTCCAAAAAAGGTCCAAAAAACCGAAGGGCCTACTCGCAAAGCGAGCTTTACGGTAACGCGAGTACCTGTTAAGTGATGGTTTTGAAAACTTTCGTCCGAAGTACCGAATTGGACACATCGCACTTTTTCGAACTTAACCCTTTCCCCCATGAGCATATTGTGAAAAATGGCCGTTTTCACTGAAAAGCCTCCTGGCACAAATGTTGACTGGACCATTGCCTTTATAACGACATGCTCAGTCTTAAATTTCCTGTTACCATGGCAACGAGGGGACATCTCAAAATTGCCAAAAATCACTATTTTGCCTCGATTTTTTCCATCAAAATTTATTTCAAAGTGCTGCAACTTCTCAAGGGATTGAGATAGAGTCAAAGGCTTTTCAGCGTTGGTTAAACGTTACATTATGATCGACCTGGGGTCATTTTTAGCCTCTCACAAGTCCAAAATTTTCTTGGCGATGAGGGGGACTCCGCCCCCCCTTCAAACCCCCTAACAGAAGGGGGCACATCCCCCTTCTGGCAACCCCCTGATGTATCTTTTGGATGGGGGGCGGCGCCGAAAAAGTGCTCAATTTTTTTAGCAACATTTCTCAAACCAAAACTTAGGTTTGGGGCCCAAATAGGACATTTTTCACTATTTGAGGCCTAAAAAAAGGGGGGGGTCAAAAGTGCGTTGTTTCGCGTATATATGTGGTAAAGGGTTAAAGATAACGATAAAAACTGAGGAATTCAGGAAAACCCCAAAAGAATTCACTTATTAGATAAAATGTTTAAGCAAATCTCCTATGATGCCCAAAATTCTAAATAAAACATTGTACCACCTAAAATATGATAATTTTACATAAGTATAACCCCCAAAGAATCAAAACAAAATAAGTTAAATAGCATAAATTCCACATTTTAAATAACAGAAACATATAAAGGAATAAAAGAAGAAAACCCCAACAAAATCCATTGAAAACTAAAAAATCTATAGACATTTTCCTATGATATATAGTTTCTAAATGAATTACAATAATTCCCCTATAGTGGCTATTAACAGTCCAAGGGAGAGAACCTTAATTAATCACCCTGATACTAAATATTTACTTTATTGAGATTCTTGTAGGTAAAGTTAACCTAATAACGTTCAAGTGTACCAAGTTTAAATAATAAATTGTTTTAAGGGTGTTTCGGAATAAAACAATCAAACAATTAGTAAATACACGCTATTTGGAAAATAATACAGCCAATTATATACAAAATAACTAAATAACAGGAGTTATCTACTCTCCCCATGGAATGTAACAACAAATAGACTTTTAACCTTTACTTGACCTTAATTAACAATAGAAATGACTGTTTATGGTAAGACGGGGGTTCAGAGACAGCCTATGCTGTCCCTCAGGTCCATTCCATCAGGGGGAGGACGGCAGAAGACTGTCTCGGGCACCCCGGCGGCGCCCTGTTTTATCAGGGAGGGGGGATACTAGTATCCTACGTTGCCGGGGAGGAGCTCTGGTTGACTCAAGGTTCCCTTGTCAACCCAATATTAAATATTAATTCATTGAACAATTAGTCCCACCTTTTTATAACAAATTTTGATAAATAACAGTTTTGGTGCGGGTTGACCTGAGCGTGTGGACTGGCCGTACCTCGGGAAAAATACCCGTTACAAGCTGTTTACATGGCAAATTCCAACAGCAATTAATCATTTAATTCAAATCTAAAATATACCCCTAAAATTTCTCAACCCAAATCAAATCAAACAATTTAATAAACTAAATGACTTAAATTGTGTTACCAATATATCTATAAGGAAAAGTGGCAATCATTTTTAATGTATTTAACTTTTAATATATTAAAAAATCAAATTTTAAATGTAAACAAAGTCTAAATGCTCTACATAGTGTACAGCACAAAATAATAAACAAGACTTTGTTTATGCCACATTCCTGAGGGGGTCATAGGTCAAAGTCTTGATCTGTCAGTGCGTGGTCCGCGAGCTCACATTTTCTCCAGCAAACAGGCGAATGTATTAAAATATAATCAATGCCGTAAAATGAAACTTTATAGGATAAATACAAGGTTGTTTAACTAGACAAAACTCAATTTATTTATTAGGTTAAGACGCGAACATTTTAACATTACGCGAGGGGTAGTTGCGTAAGTAATATACTACAGTATAGACTATAGAATACTGTATGTAAGGTTTCGACAATATAGTTTTATTTTTTGAATTTTTGAGTCAGTGCACAGCCATTGTATAAAGTGTACAAAACTTATTTTAAGTGTTTATTTTAAAAGTGGCCCTAATAAGTGGCCGTGAAACGGTGCTACAAAGAAGTTTATTTATTTATTTCCTATTTTTATTTTGATATTATTTTTAGTTAAATAATTTCTTAAATAGGCTGTGCACTAGACAATTTTTACCATACAGTCTCATGGTTATTTTCTAAATTGGGAGGTGCTGGCTACAGATTACCCATAATGTCAAAAAGACTCCATATTGTATATATCCCTCTGCCCCCCCCCCGCCCCGTGTTATTTATTATCTTTCTTTTTTATTCCTGTATATATAAACTAGTATCCTTAATACTAGTAAACGTGAACCCGTGCCCCATATGGAGCAATACGTTTATCACGGGTTCACTCAAGCATGAGATTTTCTTAAATATGTTACAAAAGACTATCTCATCACGTTATGGGTAACCAAGTTATTATTATTAGCCATATTTGGGACTAAGATTTTTTCTTATTCTTCTATGAATTGTTTAAGTAATAGAAGATTAATTATTATGTGTGATATCTAGAAGCATAATAATTTATATACCATGAGACAGTGATTAATAGATAAGGCCGTTTCCACCACGTTTTAACTATGATATTTGTTTTATTTTAGAAACAAAGTTGGTAAAAACTCGTATACATTGGAATATAACGGGCACCCGCTAAATTTTCTATCTAGTCCGCGCGACAAACTTGTCGAATTAGGTCAACACAAAACTTGCAGAAATTTCAACAAAATCGGATTGACCTCCTTATTTTGAAAGAAAGAATTTTAGACCAATGAGGACAAAGGAGGCAATCATCTCTAAACCAATCAAAATTACATTTATAAAGCGGGTGTTCGGTAGAACTTACGAAATCTACAAAATTTAAAACAAACTCTGCTAATTACAAACATGTATAACAACCAATGAAAATGAAGTATTTTCTAAATAACAGAAATACAACAATATGATTGGTCACAATTATCGTGTACAGTAAAAGGTTTGTTTTCTTCTATTTTCGTAAATGTAAAATACTTTCTGGCTCTTTTAACATCATTATATGTGGTGGTTGGTCCATCTATCCGATTCTGATAAAGGTTGAATGATTTATCAGTGCGTGTTCCGCGAGCTCACATTTTCTCCAGCAAAAAGGCGAATGTATTAAAATATAATCAATGCCGTAAAATGAAACTTTATAAGATAAATACAAGGTAGTCTAACTAGACAAAACTTTTTTGATGTATTAGGTTAAGACGCGAACATATTAACAATACGCGAGGGGTAGTTGCCTAAGTTATATATTACAGTATAGAATACTGTATGTAAGTTTCGACATATATTTTTATGTTCTAAATTTTTGAGTCAGTGTACAGCCATTGTATAAAGTGTACAAAACTTATTTTAAGTGTTTATTTTAAAAGTGGCCCTAATAAGTGGCCGTGAAACGGTGCTATTAAGAAGTGTATTTATTTATTTATTTTGTAATTTTATTGCCGTATTAATTTTAATTGAATAATTTCTTAAAGAGGCAGTGCACTAGACTATTTTTACCATACAGTCTCATGGTTATTTCTAAATTGGGAGGTGCTGGCTACAGATTACCCATAATGTCAAAAAGACTCCATATTGTATATATCCCTTTGCCCCCCGCCCCGTGTTATTTATTATCTTTCTTTTTTAATCCTGTATATATAAACTAGTATCCTTAATACTAGTCAACGTGAACCCGTGCCCCATATGGAGCAATACGTTTATCACGGGTTCACTCAAGCATGAGATTTTCTTAAATATGTTACAAAAAGACTATCTCATCACATTATGGGTAACCAAGTTATTATTATTAGCCATATTTGGGACTTAATTTTTTTCTAATTCTTCTATGAATTGTTTAAGTAATAGAAGATTAATTATTATGTGTGATATCTAGATGCATAATAATTTATAGACCATGAGACAGTGATAAATAGATAAGGCCGTTTCCATCACATTTTAATTGTTATATTTGTTTTAACTTAGAAATTAAGTTGGTAAAAACTCGTATACATTGGAATGCAACGGGCACCCGCAAAATTTCTATCCAGTCCGCGCGACAAAATTGTCGAAATAGGTCAACAGAAAAACTTGCAGAATTTTCAAGAAAATCGGATTGACCTCCTTATTTAGATAGAAGAAATTTTAGACCAATGAGAACAAAGGAGGCAATCCTCTCTAAACCAATCAAAATTAACTTTATAAAGCGGGTGTTCGGTAGAACTTACAAAATTTACAAAATTTAAAACAAACTCTGCTAATTACAAACATGTAATTAATTATATGCATCCCAATGTATACGGTTTATAACATTTAAATAGAAACCAACATAAACAACAGTCAGCCCACATTGAAATGGTCAGAAAACGTTCCTGACATGCCTTCTCGCACATAAGTATGCGAACTCTACAAATATAGGTAAATTTCTAATAATTTTTAGTTATATTAAATATTAATTAGTCCTGTTATAAAAGACGGTAACTTATATAAACGTCTTGGCCGATTTTAAATTAAGTGCTTTTAATTATTAAATTTTAGATTTCTCAAACTTAGTATGGGATTGCCCCATCTTCCTCCCATGGCAGAGGTTGTACGTAGAGACTACCCTGTCATGGGGGATATGGTATGCACATAAACACATGTACAGATATAACAATTAGTAATTAAACATCAGCTCCCCTTTTTTTTAAAAAAAGTTATAAATGAAGAATATGCTCGCCCATATGGTCTCTTTCCGGTGGCGAGGGTAAACAAACACAAACACACACACACACACACACACACACACACACACACACACACACACACACACACACACACACACACACACACACACACACACACAAACATGTAATTAATCATATGCATCCCAATGTATTCGGTTTAAAACATTTAAATAGAAACCAACATAAATCACAGTCAGCCCACATTGAATTGGTCAGAAAACGTTCCTGACATGCCCTCTTCGCATGTAATTAAGTATGCGAACTCAATAATTATATGTAATATATTAAAAAATGTTAGTTATATTAAATAGACCTGTTATAAAAGACGGTAACTTCTATAAATGTCGTGGCCAATTTTAAAATAAGTGCATTTTAATTATTAAATTTTAGAATTCTTAAACTTAGTATGGGATTGCCCCATCTTCCTCCCATGACAGAGGTTGTACGTAGAGACTACCCTGTCATGGGGGATATGGTATGCACATAACACATGTACGGATATAACAATAAGTAAAGATTTTTTTTTGATGCGTTTATTTAAGGTCGCCGCCGGAAAGCCCATATGGGCGACCGTACACTCAAGTCGGGTCATCCTAGAGCATCCCGTCGAGATTTTTCGTCGATTTTTTCCAGCTTTATTGGTGGAGGAAGACCCACGGAGGCCCCTATAAGTAAAGAAACATCAGCTCCCTCTTTTAATAGGTTATAAATGAAGTATATGCTCGCCCATATGGTCTCTTTCCGGTGGCGAGGGTAAACAAACTCAAACACACACACACCAAAACCCTAAAGTCATGAGATTGAAATTTTTTACACAGATCAGCTGGGGTACTTAAAACAGAAAGATGTGCAAAAGATTGTTAAGAGGTATAATCTGGAATTATTTGAAAATTGTATTTTTGTGCTGTTCTTAGCCCGTTGCAACACTTTTCACTTTTTGGTCATATTTTATATTAGAATAAATTATTCTGGTAAAATGGAGTGAGCCAATGATCTAGAATTTTGCAAAAACATTAAAGGTCTGTACCTTCATGAAATAAAACGTTTATCTTTAAAAATATTTCAAGTCATGTCATGTAAAAAAAACCGGTGAAGTCCCTTTAAATGTCCAAGTTGCTCACACCTCATCAAATTCTGTTTTTCAAATTTTTTCCTAGCACTTTTAAAAGAATGAAAATGAATGCAGCATTAAACTTTGTTAGTTTTAAGTAAGAGATCTTATGATGAGGGATTTTTGTTATCAAATCGGGAATAGAAATTGATCTTTTTTGCAAATAATGTGTAGTTACTAATAGGGACTTCACTGAGTTTTTTTTTACATGACATGACTTGAAATATTTTTTAAAGATAAACGTTTTATTTCATGTAAATGTAATGCTTTTTCACTTAAATAGAGATGGTGGCAGGGCCCATGAAAAGGGGAAATTGGAATTGTTTAGAATTATTTTGTGTTAATTGCGATATAATTTCATTAACTTTTCCAACACATTGCCCCTGTCTGATCTGCTGCTGCGGCTGACTGCAAATGTAGTTCACAAAAACATTATATTTTTCACTGTTGGGAAACATATAAAAACATATACTTTTTTTAAGATTGGAGAGGAAAATAGGGTCCAATTTCAGTCCCAAATTGGTCTTTAAAAAAAGCACTGCTATGTAAATTGAATATACATGTATATAAATTATTTAATTATAGATACCTGGACTATGTATTAAACAGAAGAATTAAACGCCAAGTTTTCATGTTGGTTAAAGAATGTAATCTGAAATATTGAATTTAGGATTTTTATGCCCTGGGCATATAGTGATTGAACCGTCCGTCTGTCCGTCTGTCCGTACGAGGTTAACCTAGAACGGCAAGTTATATTTTTCTTCAGTTCTACCCGTACCAATGGTTTCTTAGTTAACACACTTACTAATCAATACAAAGTACATGATCTGGGCAAGTTACATAACTCTGGCTTTCATATTTACCAAGTTATTGCCCTTTTCAGCACTTAAAAATGAATAATTTAACCTAAAACGGCAAGTTGGAAATATCTGAAGTTCTATCTATACTAATGGCTTTATAATTTCCACACTTACTTATCAATACAAAGTACATGATATTGCCAAGTTATATAACTGTGTCATCCATATTTCCCAGTTATTTCCCTTTTTCCACTTTGAAAATAGGGCTTTGTCTGGTTAACCTATTTCAGCAAGTTGGATTTATCTTAAATTTCTCCTAATTGCTTAATTCCTTTAATGATATATTTCATATTTAGTAGATGGGTACCTTTGATGGTCCTCTAATTTTTTTGTGGAGTAAGTGGTCTCTAGGGTCAAGCTCAAGGTCACTGGTTTAGAAAATAAATTTAAACTTTTTTGCTCATACAGCCTTTATTTTTTGGTTGATGTCTTTCATGTTTAATACAAACATGCCAAGGGAGGTCTTCCTTCTTTGGGTATAGTAAAGGGTCATTTGGGTCAAGGTCAATGTCACCAATGTCAAGGTCACCAATGTTAAAAAATAGATTTTTACATTTTTGCAGGTGTATTAACCATATTCTATAGACAGTTGTCATTTATTATTGATAGAAACATAAAATTTGATGGAGTTAGTGATCAGTTGGGTCAAGGTCACCAGTGCTAAAAATAGATTTTTTAATCTTTTGCTCATACAGCCTTTATTTATTGACAGATACATTTCATATTTGGTAGGAAGATAACTTGCATGGTATTCATCCTTTTGATTCGGGTAGGGATCAGTGGGTCAAGGTCACTTGTGCTAAAAATAGATTTTACACTTTTGCCCATACAGGCTTTATTTATTGACAGGTGTATTTCATATTTGGTAGGAAGATAACTTGCATGATATTCTATAGGTGTGAGTGGGTCAAGGTCAAGGGTGCCAAGTATAGATTTCTTACATTTATATATATTTGATAAAGTTGAATATTTAGCACTTCACAAGTCATAGCAATGACTTAGCAACTTACTAGTATATATTTCACAATTACAAAATGCCATGACTCTGTCAAGCTATATAATTTGTGTTTACATTTTTTTGCCAATGTTTCTGTCCATAACTGAGTGAATAGGTAAACATTTTTTGAAAAATTGCTACTGACAAGAATCGGAGCCGGGGGCATTTGTGTTTAACAAACACGTTCTTGTTTTTATATTAGCTGTTACAATTTGTATGTTTATAATGATAGCTTTGTGTTAAAAAGATCTGTTTACAAAATGACACAATCATGTGCTTGTAAGTAAAAGAAGTATATTATACATATACATATATACATACATGTAATGCACAGCACATTTATCGAGGCCTGTACTTTCAGTGCCTGAAAGCGGGGATGGACCCTAATTAAGTTTAGAATACACACTTAAGCAACTTTCTTTTAAAGCTGCACGCCTCCAGATGAGCCAAAATATTTCAAGAAAATAAAAATTGAGGAAAATGTACTAATATTTCAAGAAAGGTAAAACAATCAAGATCAATGTTAAAATTTACATGTTATTTGCGATTTAAGACTGATTTTGCAGTATTTTATCACCATATTTCTACCGCGTTACTAACGCAGTTAGGGCTTTTTTTGCACATTTTGACCTCTTTTTGGTTATTTGCATGGATGGTAAGTGCCAATTGCAATATGTAAATAACTTTATTTGTTCACCTCACAATATTTTATTGTCAAATACAGTATCAAAATTTTCATGAAATTTAATATGAATCTGGAGGCGTGCTGCTTTAAGAATCATTCTTTTTCTATACTGTTCTGTTGTATTTTAACTATGCCTGATTTTTGTTAGTTTGAGAACGCTATACTAGAGCCATACTTGTCTTTTTTTCTATTATTGATTATTTTAATTCTTTTTGGTTTTAGTTTATAAAGTTTTCTCTTTTAAGTTTTGTTATTGGATTGAAACTTTATTAGGTCTTGTTTTATTTTAACCCATTAATATTCTGTAACTGGAAGTGATTAGTCTTTGCCACCAGGCCGGCTTGAACATTTCTGTAATTTGGTATTGAAATCCCTTAAAGTTTGAATGAACTGTTCCAAATTCAAAACAGGACAAATCCATTTCTTGAATTCAGGAGGTGAAGGATTTGAATGACAAATCATTAAATAATGTTAAGAAACATTGTGTCTCCACTTTTTTTCTGTTACATTTTTTATTGTGAGTTTAGGATATTTGCTTTAAAATGCTCAATCAGAACAAAAGTATAAGGCATACAAATAGCTTTTTGAAGTTTTTGGACATATTGTTTACATAGATAATAGAAAAAGAGATAAGATTTCCTATGTAGTGGTTATAACTACAAGTTTTTTGTCTCATTTCATTAACCCTGTCAATGAATTAGTAATATTTTCAATGATCGTAAATATTGTACTGGACAAAATAGAACACTTTTATTGCATTTGATTATAAATTTTTAAAGCATAAACTGTTGGCATATTTCTGTGTAATTCTACATTTAGGCAGTCTTCTCTTTATTATTATCCCAGATTTTTTTGTGTAACAGAATTTGTAAATGACAGGAAGTTAAGATTCTGCTTTGATGTAGATAGGATAACTTTGCACTGTTTTTTCTTCAAGTTTTAGTACTTGTGAAATCAACCTAGGGATAATTCAGTAAACGTGTAAATTGTAATACATGTATTTTATTTTAGGCAATACATTTACAAGATGGTTTCTTTGTGACAGGTTAATGGCATTAGACTACGTACATTTTGTTGGTTATATGTAATTTTGTTACATGCTCGTAAAGATACAAAAGTGCTTTTTGTTATATAACTATGAATATTTTTGTTAATCGAAATCCTAAAATTTAACATAAAAAGGGCTAATGTTTGGTAAATTGAAACATAAAAAAAATGATAAACCATTCTGATTTACTCATTTTTTAAAATGCCTTTTTTGTAAAAAATTTTTTACCAAAGGTTATGCCATTCCAAAGATGCTTTTAATTTGTTATCAAGTTTACTCAACATACATATTCATTTGAACACTTCCCTTTGGCAATTTGAATTAATACCTCTTTGCATTGAGAATTAAACATTTTGTATGGTTTTATTTTGAATTTCTATTTTATTATCTGCTCTTGGAAGAGCGGAAATTTAGCTTTGGCTTTTTTAGTCCCGCTGTTTGTCCCCACAAAGGAAATAAGGGGCGATCTAACTGAAAACAGAACAATCATAACAAAAGAGAATCATAATGTTCATTCCATGACAATAGAATAAGGGGCCAAAGGCCCTCTATTAAACAAAAGAAAAGGTTGCCTTTATTCCTTCTTATATGCCCGTATATTGTTATGCACCTGGTTGTCCATCCGTCTGTTAGCAGGTTTTCTTGTTCGCTCTGTATTTTTTGAACAGGTGGAAGGAAATTGAAACTTTCTGGCAGAAATGTTAACCACAATGAGTCGAAGTGCAGAGCGCAGGTTTGTTCTTTCTCAGGTCAAGGTCACACTTCGTCATTTTGTTTCATTATCAAAATTTTGTGTCCGCTCTGTATCTTTTGAACCGATAGAAATTAAAACTTTTTGGCAGAAATATTACTTATATTGAGACGGTGTGCAGAACAGTTTGGACTTCCAACGATTAAAATTGGTCCTACCCCGGGGATTAATTGGCTAATATACACTTACATAGGAGTTCTTGGGTATCCGGTCTATATTTTTTTGAACCGGGTGGAAGGAAATTGAAAACTACTTTCGCCAAAACAAAGTTAACCCATAATGAGACAATGCTGCAGAGCGCAGGTTGAAACCTTTTGCTCAGGTCTAGGTTAAGGTACAATTTAGTCATTTTGTATCAATTTTCAAAAATTTTTTTGGTGTCCGCTTTGGTTTCTTTAATTTAAACCCTTGTCATCTGAAATTAAATCCTAATTTGGGAGAAAAAATAATTCATATTACTGACTAACTGGAGATGATGTGCAGGAACTAAAGTTTTGGGGACGGGCCTAAAAAACCGGACCGCACAGATCCCCTGAAATAAAAACACAAAAGGGTTTCTTTTTTGGTTACTTTTTTGCTGCCCTACTTTTAAAGGGCCTTACCTTAAAATTTAAACGGGGCTTTGGGGGTGCCTTTTTATGAGCCCATTAAAAAATTTTTGGGTCACGTGGTCTCCCCAGTGTTTGATATTTTTTAATGGGGTTTCTAAAAGGGTTTGATTTTAAATTTTCCCCCTTGGACTAGAAATTAATGCATTGGGGGTTTGTCTGTGAAAAACGTAACCATCTTTAAAATCCGAAAACATCATTTACATAGCTTGTTTAAAATTGGGCAACGGCCCCCCCAAAATCTCTTGCTTTTGTACTTTAAATTCATCGCAAAACTTTTTGTTTTGTTTATTCATTTTTAAAATTTAATTAAAAAATTTTATTGACTGGTTG